>NC_079419.1:22808817-23081317 GCF_026213295.1 Gadus chalcogrammus | reverse complement strand
TTTCCGCAGCGCAACCAGGGGAGAAAATAATGGATTGTCATCCGATAATGGTCGCATTACTGATGAACAGGCGCATTTTGTTTAGGGATCATAATTACTGCCCCCCCGCCCCCCCGCCCGGAGGGGTGTGTAGGCTGTACGGTGTTCACCAGTCTCTTTCTCTCTCAATGTATTTCTCCTTCCTCTCAGTGTGTCTCCCTCTACCACCTCTCTTTAGAATGGGCTTTAGAGAGTGATACAAAGGGGTCTTATATCGCTCTCCCTCTCTTTCTCTCTCTCTTGCCTTCTGTATTTTTCTCAGTTTTTTTTTGGAATTCCGCTGTCAACTGTCAACTGTCTACATTCTCTCTCTCTCTCTCTCTCAATCACAACCTCTCCCTCTCTCTCTCTCTCTCTCTCTCTCTCTCCCTCTCTCTCTCTCCCTCTCTCAAACCCTAAATCTCTATCTCTATCTCTTTCTATCTCTTTCACCTCCTGCGGTGCATTCGTTCCTGCCCTCGCTCTCAGAAGACTATTAGATGCACTTGAAACCTATCCCTGTCCCCCTGGAATAAAGCACGTGTCATTTCCCATACAGTGACAGCGAACGCAGCCCATAGTATCTCTCTAGAATGGCCACTCTGCCGGCAGTGTTCAGTGTTGTTCATCATGTGGTTGGTACATGGGTAAGAAGGAGGCTGTTCTTCCACCTTCAACTCGAAATCAGCCGCGTTTCAATGCTGGTTTAATCATGAGGTTGTGGCACAGACTTTATCAGTAAGAGACCTGCTCAGGGTCATTGTGACTTCCTGTTTCACCTTGAAAACAGGAGAGGCGGAGAATGAAGGGCTATGTTTTAATGAGACCAGATAAAAGGCCCACCTGGTAGGAGGTTTATCGGAGTGGACTGTGGGGTGTCACAGGTAGAGTGGGGGTCTCCAGCCTGCCGCTGCTCCTTTGATATCCCCCAGGCTTTGCTTTCAACCTAATGTTCATTCAGTACAAGAAAGGACACAAAAAATGGCAATGGGGGGAAATAATATGAAATGTGATGACACTTACTCTGAATAGCACGGGTGGGTTATAACCTCTTTAATTCATGTGCTCTGGCACTCTGTAATGAAAGCCTGAAAAGCCTCCTATGGGAGGTTTAAAACAACTATGTGATTTCACGTTGAATGCCTGTATGAAGCTTCAAGGGCTGTCAAAGGGACACTGTGATGAATACAGGCTGAATCCCACGGAGAGGCAGGCTGCTGAGGAGCCACTGTCAGACCTATTACTTGATAGAGAGGATATTAAATAGCAGAAACCTGTTTCTCAGGTGCCACAATGGACACCAATACAAATTTGTTACAAAGAAAGAACGCCAAGGCAGAGACAGGATAGAGTAGTGTTTGAAGTATTGTGGCTCCCAGCTGAAAGGTACCGCATCTCAATCCCAAAGGACCCCCAGTCCACCTGACGCCATCCGTGAGCAAGACCCCCCAACACCTCAGTAGGTCCTTAATGACCTTTATGTGTCTCCAAAAGAGCAAAATAGAAGATGATCTGAGAGTCCATCAACCTTCAATCCCTTCAGCCTGCTGGGGTCAGATTGATGAGCACCGACCCCTGCAGCGGCCCTGGGTGTAGACCTTGTCGTGCATCAAGCCTTTGCTGTACTTCAGAGAGGATTTTTTTGCGTTTCAGCACAAAATCCGGTTCAAAATTGGTACAGTTCATTACAGGTTCAGTTCTGGACATTGGATACAACATCGGTGGAGCAAAACTCAAATCAAATAAATTCACCTTAATCGTAATCAAGATAACTGGTTAATTTAAAGAAAATATACAGTGGTTGTGACCACAATGCCATATTTCAAACGTTTTCTTCTGTTTTGTTCTTCTGTAGAGTCATCGTCAGAATATTACCTTGAATACCTCCCGTCATAGATGAGGGAATATGTTAATTTCTACGAGATGACATTTTAGCGGATAAAAGTGAGAGTTGCTTCGCTTACTTCGTAAAACAGCTCAGGTGCATCATTACTTGAATGGCAAGGACACTTAGCAGCAGCACAGAGGACAGCAATGATGCATGGCTAGAATATAAAGTAGGCTTCCTGCAGAGCGTTAAGGTAGACCTTTTGGCTTTCTCCATTATTTAACTAACCATATATAGTTATTCACTAAATTTGTGTATTGCTGAGCAGGGGCAAGTAAGGTAGTGGTTACGATGTCACAGGCTCTCGGTTCAAACTTTGAATATTGCTATCTAGGGTTAGTTTGCCATGGCCATCCTCGAGCAAGATTCCCACACACCTGACTCCTCATTCTGTTGTGTCTTCTATAATCATTAAATAGTTGAACTCAAGCAGCCTAGTGCAAGGGTGAACTCCTCCAATCGTCAGACTACTGTTGTCAGCTGCACATAACATCTTTATAGAGCTATGTATCCAATAATACAACAAGTAACATGTGGCATGCAAGCAAATGGCATGTTTTGCTCTGGCCTTGATCCAATATCTTCCCCAGACTACCTGTAAGCATTCTCCAGCCAGAAACCCTTCCAGCTCCTGAATGATTTTCTGTATCAACTGTACGTCCTTCATAATTTAAATATATCCATTAAATGATGAGAAGCCTGATTGTAGTTGTACTACAATCAGCCGTGCAGATGGATACAACTGAGAGCCATTCTACATCAAATGCTACTATGTCTGTTTGCCTTACACCTAGACAAAGAAAACTTTGTGTTGAAATAAGAAACACCACCAAGGACATGTGGCATCTCTCCCAATTTACAACAACAACATGTGGTATGTTCTCTTAGTACAAACAAGGTATTCTGGTGGTCCATAATGGCTTTGTTGGAAATAGAGCTGGGATTGACGCTGAGAAGGTTTACTCAAACCCTGCGAGGGTTCTCCGATGGAGTGTAAAAAATAGAAGTCATGATTGCCGGAAATAATCATGTTTTGATATTCTTCTGTTCATTATCTTTCATCCACTGCAATTAAAGGATCTGCAAGATTTGACCCGTGATCGAAAAAAAGAGCCATAAAAGTATGATCCTGTGATCTGACACCTAATGAGACGGCTTGGTTTCAACTGAATCATTCACACACATGTTAGTCCCCTTGCTTATTAATGCTCATTCAATCTGTGAAGGACTTCGTCGTCTGATCAGTCAACTGAAGGTAATTGTCAGACATTTCGATTTGAAGGTTCTTGAGAAAGCTGTTATGATAGAACATTTCCATCTGCAGGGATAATCCTGTGTCGTGACTTGTGTGGTTCAAATTGTAGAACATTCAACGTTTGATTTTGTTCCTTTAACCTCTCACTGTATGGCTGATTAAGGAAATGTGGCTTGATTCATCCACATTCAAGAAACTCAAACATATAACACTCACCTAATAAACTTTACTAGTTATAGAATTTAGGATTATTCAGTGAGCTAGTTGAAAAGTGTACATTCCTGGTAAAATCTTTGATTTCATGCTGAAATTCGTCCTTAAAAAGTACTCAATAAAAGGACACTCCCTGAAGACATATCTCTACCACATGCAATATTTATATGAAAATATATATATAACTATATATATAATTTATATGAAAATAATATGTGCCTTGTCATATGTCATTTCTGCCACTAGTGTTCTCCCAAACAAACAATAGCCGTATGTAACATCACATTAACTTGCTAGCGTAGCATCAGGTGAGCGGACTACCAGCCGTTTGTCCGTGGCCAAAACAACCACGCAAACAAAAAAATACTTCCCACAAAATTGTGTTTTTTAAGTTAAAACAATATTCGATATTGAAAGGTGTTCTCGCTTTGAATTACAGTTATGGGACACAGGAATTAAAGACGCCGTCACCGGATGAGTCCCGTGTGTCCAGCGGTGAGCACCTGCAGACGGTCAGCAGCATGCCTCCCTGTGCCATCGCTTGGTCAACATCTCCACACAAATGATAGAGTACCCTGCTCCAGACGAGAGCCTCACTAAAACACAATTCAGCCTGAAACGTCTCACATTTCAAAATGTTCCCAATGGATAAAAATAGCTGTTTAGAAGTGTTTCCCAATAGCTCTTCAACAGTAAACGGTAAAGACCTGTGTGGCCACCGGAGTTCTGTTGTGGTTGTGACGCAATTACAATCTATACAACGAAGGTTAAACTGACTTAACATAGAATGTATATGAAACAGCTTACACGTTTCTCTCAATGCCGTGGAATGCTCCGTTCATTTCAGCCTGTCCTCCTAGAAAATACGACCGCATAGGTCGTTTGTACCGCCCCAAATTACGACCCACTGGAGCGTATTTAGCGCCTCTAGCGGTCATGCAAATAACGACATTCTGAAGTCTCGGGGCCGCTCGTGGACGCTCGTGGTTGCTCGGGACGCGCGTAGCCATATTAATCGTTATTATCTGAATGGGAAATGCAATATTTTAGGACAGATACACAATTAAACGTGTTTCTAATGACATTTCTAGCGAGAAATGTACATTTTCCTTGCATAATCTTCAGTCAGTGAATGTGTATGATCTTTATTATCTGAATGGGAAATGCAATATTTTAGGATCGATTCAGCGTTAAACGTGTTTCTAATAACATTTCTAGCAAGAAATATACTTTTTACTTGCATAATCTTCATTCAGTGATTGTGTCTGATCTTTAGTTTTATAGTTATTAGGAAGATGTAATCGTCTCGCTCGCATGTTTCAACGACGTCAGGTTGGGGACGTTGCTTTCGCTAAACTAGCAGCTCACGTGTTTCCTGCGTTTGTGTTATTAAACCGTTACTTTATGTAACTTTTAATGATATTGTAATAACCACAGGCGAGGTATTGAGCGAAGTAAGCTTGATAGCAGGTTTATTGGATTCCACAATCGGACAGGCAGGCACAGCTCCACCGGAAAACTACAACAACCAAAACTCCCGCCCGGAAGGAAACCCCCGGAACCCCCTCTCAGAAGGCCCGCACCTTCCTCCCAAACCCTGTGACGCTAAAATATCATCTTGTTAGAAACCCGTTTATCTGAGAGCCAACCCAGTAGCCAAAAGCATACGTTGACAGTGTACGTTTTCGTGAACACTGGATTACGTCGCATTTCAACATAAAATAGCGTGCTAAGCACACACACACACACACACACACACACACACACACACACACACACACACACACACACACACACACACACACACACACACACACGCACACACACACAGTCACACACACACACACACACACACACACACACACACACACACACACACACACGCACGCACACACAATGCATTTCGCTGCTAAAACAACAACTTGGGCTGCTTCTCGGACATTTTGGGTGGATTTTGAACGGTATGTGGGCAGGACGTTTTTTGCAGGCAGGACCTGGCAACCCTGCGCTGTTGCCCGAGGTGAAGAAATGCTCCGGAGCAGATCTGGATCCACCATGGCCAAAATAATTGTCATGAATAGCATGAATAGATTCATGCATTATCATTCAACTTGAACATGTGTTTTTACAGTATATATATAGTGGTGGAGGGATGACGTATGTTGGCAAACCCGGAAGTGAGCGTCGACCTGGGTTTCCCTTGACAAAAAGCCAACGGGTTTTTCCATTGGATTTTGGATTATTGCAGAAAAATTAGCATCTTTGAAGCACCTCCACAAAAACTGAAAAAAAAAAAATAATAATAATAATAATAACTGTGCCCCAAAGAACGAAATGTAAACCAATGCATTCTGAATGGGAGTGTTTCTCCGATTTTTCCATGCTACACAGAATGAAATGTAAACCCATACAAATAAAGACTTCATGGTCATAATAATTAAAATATCATTAAGCAATTACTGAGTGTGTAGGGAGGTATTCTATTTTTTTCAACGGGGCTGAATCCAGTCACTTGACCGTCATGGTTGCTATGGTGGTTGCTATCGACCGCCCCCCTCTAATACTCGTGGCTCTAAAAACCACGCGGCAAAGGAGCTGCCGTCAATTGGGTTGTTTTTGTCGTAAACTAGGGTCAGATGGTTGAAAAATAGACAGATATTCCAAGGTATCCTTAAAGGCACCCAGTGCAACTTTCAAGGCTTAAAAATAAACATTCAATTTCTAGTCTTTTTTACACGTAGTAAGTTTCAATAACTCCATACCATCACATACCGACATTCAAGCAGCAAAGATGAGACGTCGTTGTGTGGTGAGAACTGATAGAAAATCGATAACAACAACAACAATGCCGCCATTTTCTTTATTTTTTGTAACCTACAATAAATAACGCAGGCTTCCAGTCAATGGAAAAATGGCTTCTCCCCACCGGCGATTGTTGTTGTTTACGATTTTCTATCAGTTCTCACCACACAGCGAGGTCTCATCTTTGCTCCTTGAATGTCGATATGTAATGGTATGGAGTTATTGAAACTTACTACGTGTAAAAAAGACTAGAAATTGAATGTTTATTTTTCATTGAATGTTTACATAAAGTTGCACTGGGTGCCTTTAAAAGGCAGCTTGGATGTGTTTATTTTCTGCAGTTTAGACTTCTTCTATAACTAATTTTTGTAAGCAAAACACCAAGCTCATTGATTTAATGAGGAAGGGTTATTTGAAACAATTTTTTCAATAAATATTTGTGAGAGGTCATTCCTTCTCCTGATTTTACTTCCTATTTATGTCTAGGGTAAACCCCTACTGTCCACAAGCATCCCCCCCTCCCCATATGGATTTGGAGAATTGTTGCCACGTCCCAGTGGTGGAGGTATCATATATATATGAAAGAGGGCATTCAATTATAGCCTACTACAATGATCAATTAGGAGGCCGAAGCCCTAAAGGAAGTGATGCAATAGGTGACTGAGTCGACAACATTTAAGTAAGCTGTATAGGGTCTCTTATATATCAAAGGGGGTCTCAAAGGACGCATACGCTTCAACCTGTGGCTCCAGCACTACAGGAAATGACTCAGCAAGTGCTCCATCTCGTTTCAACTCACCCAGCGGCTCGCTTGCAAGATTTTGGCCTGAAGTTCTGTCCAGACCTACACCCTAGCCATCCAACATGCATATCTGAGAATCAGGCCTCACTTTAATAATGACAAAAAGTTATGAGAGAAACACACATTAACTTTTTGTTATCATAAGCGGCGTGGTGCCGGCTCCTTTTGACCTTTTGACCCCCGACTTCAAAAACGTGGCCACAGGCCAGCTGTGTCTACACACCTTTAGCCACAAATGTACACCTCCATCCCACACAAAATGGGGACTAGAAACAAACCTCTGTCTTATGTACATTTACTGTACTGTTGGAGGTCACGCCCCTTTGCCGACCTTTTCGAGATAGCTAGGGATGCTAAAATGTTTACACACATTTCCCGGGGCCCCGTGAACGACATATCCGAGATTTGGAGTTCTAGCCCTTAGAGAAAAAAAGTTTTCCCAAATGGAGTGTCATTTGGACAAAGCCCCTCAGAAGTGTAGCCTGCAAGACCTAATGGTTCAGAATGTGGTGGAAAAACAGTTTTTGAGATAGGAAGGTCCTACCGCCCTGAAATTTTAATACCTTATTCTAGGGCCTAACTTGGACCTCCGCTCCGAAACTTGGCCCGGTCGGACCCCGAGGGCAGGAAGGGGGGGCCCTTCCTGCCCGAAACTTGGCCCGGTCAGACCCCGAGGGCAGGCCCCCCCTTCCTGCCCTCGGGGTCCGACCGGGCCAAGTTTCGGTGCGGAGGTCCCAGTTAGGCCCTAGAATAAGGTATTAAAATTTCAGGGCGGTCGGACCTTCCTATCTCAAAAACTGTTTTTCCACCACATTCTGAACCATTAGGTCTTGCAGGCTACACTTCTGAGGGGCTTTGTCCAAATGACACTCCATTTGGGAAAACTTTTTTTCTCTAAGGGCTAGAGCCACAGGTTGAAGCGTACACACACACACACACACACACACACACACACACACACACACACACACACACACACACAATGCATTTTGCTGCTAAAACAACAACTTGGGCTGCTTCTAGGACAGGGGGTCCTTTGAGACCCCCTTTGATCTATAAGAGACCTCAAAGTACAGCTTACTTAAATGTTGTCGACCTGCAGTCACCTATTGCATCACTTCCTTTCGGGCTTCGGCCTCCTAATTGATCATTGTAGTATAATTGAATGCCCTCCTTCATATATGATACCTCCACCACTGGGACGTGGCAACAATTCTCCAAATCCATATGGGGAGGGGGGGGGGTGATGCTTGTGGACAGTAGGGTTGTACACTAGACATAAATAGGAAGCAAACTCAGGAGAAGGAATGACCTCTCGCAAATATATATTTAATAAATTGTTTCAAATAACCCTGCCTCGTTAAATCATTGAGCTTGGTGTTTTGCTTTCAAAAATAGGTTATAGAAGAAGTCTAAACTGCAGAAAATAAAAACAACCAAGCTGCCTTTTAAGGATACCTTGGAATATCTGTCTATTTTTTAACCATCGGACCCTATTTTACGACAAAAATAACACAATGGACGGCAGCTCCTTTGCCGCGTGGTTTTTAGAGCCATGTAAGGATTAGAGGGGCGGGTCGATAGCAACCACCATAGCAACCATGACGGTCAAGTGACTGGATGCAACTCCGTTGAAAAAAATAGAATACCACCCTACACACTGAGGAGAATAATGATATTTAAATTATTATGACCATGAAGTCTTTATTTGCATGGGTTTACATTTCGTTCTGTGTAGCATGGAAAAATCTGAGAAACACTCCCATAAAGAATGCATTGGTTTACATTTCGTTCTTTGGAGCAGTTATTTTTATTTTTTTATTTTTTTTCAGTTTTTGTGGAGGTGCTTCAAAGATGATAATTTTTCTGCAATAATCCAAAATCCAATGGAAAAACCCGTTGGCTTTTTGTCAAGGGAAACCCAGGTCGACGCTCACTTCCTGGTTGGCCAACATACGTCATCCCTCCACCACTATATACTGTAAAAACACATGTTCAAGTTGAATGATAATGCATGAATCTATTCATGCTATTTATGACAATTATTTTGGCCATGGTGGATCCAGATCTGTTCCAGAGCATTTCTGCACCTCGGGCAACAGCGCAGAGTTGCCAGGTCCTGCCTGCAAAAATCGTCCTGCCCACATACCGTTCCAAATCCACCCAAAATGTCCTAGAAGCAGCCCAAGTTGTTGTTTTAGCAGCGAAATGCATTGTGTGTGTGTGTGTGTGTGTGTGTGTGTGTGTGTGTGTGTGTGTGTGTGTGTGTGTGTGTGTGTGTGTGTGTGTGTGCTAACACGCTATTTCATGTTGAAATGCGACTGGGTTGGCTCTCAGATAAACGTGTTTCACGTCAGGGTTGGGAGGAAGGGGCGGGCCTTCTGAGAAGGGGTTCCGGGGGTTTCCCTCCGGGCGGGAGTTTTGGTTGTTGTAGTTTTCCGGTGGAGCTGTGCCTGCCTGTCCGATTGTGGAATCCAATAAACCTGCTATCAAGCTTACATCGCTCAATACCTCGCCTGTGGTTATTACAATATCATTAAAAGTTACATAAAGTAATGGTTTAATAACACAAACACAGGAAACACGTGAGCTGCTGGTTTAGCGAAAGCAGCGTCCCTCGCAACCTGACGTCGTTGAAACATGCGAGCGAGCCGATTAAATCTTCCTAATAACTATAAAACTAAAGATCAGACACAATCACTGACTGAAGATTATGCAAGTAAAAAGTATATTTCTCGCTAGAAATGTTATTAGAAACACGTTTAACGGTGAATCGATCCTAAAATATTGCATTTCCCATTCAGATAATAAAGATTAATAAAGATCATACACATTCACTGAGTGAAGATTATGCAAGGAAAATGTACATTTCTCGCTAGAAATGTCATTAGAAACACGTTTAATGGTGTATCTGTCCTAAAATATTGCATTTCCCATTCAGATAATAACGATTAATATGGCTGCGTAACAATTTCACCAAATGCCCTGTTGGTCATATATGTGGCATACATACCTCCCGCGACCTGTAGAGGCGCTTGATACGCTCCAGTGGGTCGTAATCCGTGGCAGTACAAACGACCTATACGGTCGTAAAATTTTGCGGACTTGGTTCATTTGCATGGGCCCTTCAGAACTTCCGGCGGTGAATTATATTTGACTAGAGTTTTCGCTCGTGCTTTGCGCACGCTTAACCTCTAGTTGTATTTAAACCCATAGCAATAATGTGGAAACTCCAGTCGATAATGTAACAAATTTCTAAGTGATAAGATAATAACATTTTGCCTATAATGTTACATAGTATAACATTCATTTACCACAAATTACTCTTAAAAGCATTGCCAACATTAAAATATTTTTAAAAGGCAACAGGCTGATTATCATTTAGGGGGGCCACTCAGTCAGTGCGTTTACATGCAGAGCCATTATCGGATAAAGAAAAGAATAAGACCTCAACCGGAATAAATGGACAAGCGAGATCGGATAAGAACACCTAGATAACTCGATCATAATTCTGGTTTCTACCTGCATGTAAACCTGCGTCGGATTTCGCGTTCTGCACATGCTCGAGATCTTGCGGCCGGGGGATGTGGGCCGGAGGCAGAAGGAGATGGTTGTCGTGTTGTTGTCGCCATAGACATATAAACAATTCTTATTTCTTTATAAATATAAATATTTGGTTATTTCTTTATATGTTTATGGTTGTCGCCGTCGTAAAACGAGAAACTGCGATTTATTTAAAAAGGTGTCGCAGAAGATGGAGGAAGCCGGTGTCATGCCATTACCCCCTATAAAGTGAAACCCCCTATCTTCATCAACATGCATCCAGTACACACTACGCTTCGATCTCACCCAAGGCTGAATTAAAAGTACATATTTTCATCAACAAGGTTGTAAAGTAGTAACTTCGGGCACATCTGTCAAAATAAAAGTTTTTTTCTTCTGAGATGTATACGATCTTTATTCATTCATTGCACCGCGACAGAACTGACGGGGATATTCTCTGATATTATGAATCTTAAAGACCGTATCGGGTTCTCAGACTCTCTGCTACTTCCACAAAAAAGACTAGTAGTGGGGGTTATCTCGGCCATGGTGGAGAAGGAATTGGGGGAAAGGAATTCAAGTCAAGATTGAAACGCTACATGTAGGAGAAAGGGATTGTTGCCGTATGCGGGACAGCTGTCAGTTCACTTCGGGTCCATGTCATTTCTTTTCATGTCTACTGAAAACATCCTTCTTGAATGCCGACTGTGTTTGTTGTTTCTGGGACGTAGATGTAAATCGGAAGTGGCTCTTTAACCAATTTGTTGAAAGGGCTACAGCACCACCTAGGGTAGCGGATTCAGCCATGCTCCGGCCATTATCTGATCTCTTAAAGGCCATGTACGTTCGGATAATTGACACGGTCCGTTCGGCAAAATCGGTATAAGGCTTAATCCGATCGAGCTGTCCCATGTAAACGCACTGAGTGACATGCAGAAACTTCATCAATACGCCCACTGAAGTGGTGTGAGAAATACAGACTTTCTACTCCTCATTCACATGTAAGGTACATTTCCTACGGAGAAAATACTACCTCAGGGGTAGTATTATTCAAGAGATTTTCAGGGTACAAATGTCAGGATAAGTTGTTCACACATACGGCTCATCAGGAGAACATCAGGACTTACACGTGTGTCTGAAAGCAGCTAGTGTGTGAGCATTTGATTACATTTTAAAATTAGTCAATTTATGGTAACAGGGGTAATTGTTCAATGGAAAGTGTAGTATACTATGCATGCAAATCAATTATTAAATAGCTTTTACTGTTATTCAGGGCTGAAAAGTGCGTTGACATTTTAAAATGCAAGGCCACTACTATTGGTTAGTTGAAAATGTGAATCATTATTGAGATTTAACGTCTCTTCCAGTGTCCTGGCCAAGACAGGCAGCAGTAGCCTACAGTCACACATAGCATAAACACAAAACATAAGAACAATTAAACAACTAAAACAGGTCACAGGGGGGAAGCGGGATATCAACATCGCAAGAGGCTCAAGGAGGAGAGTAATATTACATTTGTGCAACATTGTGTAGCCTTGTGGTGGACTCTATAGACATAATTCACCACACTGTGTGATTGACATTTCGTTGCGTTATAGGGACACTGTCTCTTTAAGATCACGTCACTTGTGTGTTGATATGCCGGTCGGCGCGATGTTTGAATTTAACGGTTTTATATGACAAAATGAACGACCTGCCGTTGCTTGTGGAGGTGAGAAATTGTCTCTTCCCTTCCTTTATAGCAATTTCTACAGCCTATAGACAGAATGTCTTACCTGGGAGAGTGTTATGTATGTATGTATGTATGTTTAAGGGTGAGTGTCGCTGCGGTGTGTGCGCGTGCATGGGTGCGCGTGAGTAATAATTATTAAAGTATTTGAATTGTTTTATTATGTTGGCAAGCAAGAAGGTCGGGAAAGAAGGAGAATAAATGGGATAATCACCTCAAGGCAATAAACATGTTTGTTATGCCCGGCTCATGGAAGGTTACCGGAAGGTAAGCCATCCACGAGCCGGGCATATCCAACTGTTTATTGCCCTGCTTCTCGGTGATTATCCCTTACTAATTCACCGTTATAATTAAGTATAATTGACCGCTGTCAACGAAAACAAAGGATTTTTTGCCTCTAATGAAATCTTTGGTTAGACTCCGTAAGTAGTCCGGTAACTTTTCAACCCCAGCGTCTTCGGTTGCTAAGTGACGTCAACGTCTTTTTATTTTTTCGTTTTGGCAAGTAGCCGTGTAATATGTGGGATAATGTATAGAACTTCGCCAGTCATGATCAAAAATAAGTTCCTTCAGGACCAAGCAAGACACCGCTGCACGTCGGTGTCCTGTTCGACCTGTCTGGGCATATTTTCCTGATACTGACCGCACTCTATACATAATCTCTTACTTAACATAGAGTGTACATAAAACTGGATAAATTGACCTTTGATATGCATGTCATTGCAAACATTTTTCAAATAATGACTCCAACAAAAGGAGTAGGCATATTTTGCTTAACCACAGTGTTGTGGGCAGCTCTACAGTGAAATATGATTTTACCCATTTTGAATATAAACTAATTGTTCATGCATGGGAAACACTATCGATCGCGGATGGCGTCATTCTTTTTATGAAAAAATTACGATAACATAGCACAGTTGAACAGATGTTCCTCACATGCTCGACTCACTCCGAGTTACAATAACACTTTTAAGTATTGATTTCCTTAAATTGTGCAGAAATCTGTATCCTAACTTCTTGACATTTTAAGGACCACTGGCTGCTAGAAATTCAAATCTTTTGAACCAAGTATAACAAGTACTCAAGGTTGAGTGGAAGAACTTTTTTTTTTGTCTGTCTGGTAATTAGTCATTGCAATAAGACTGAGGAAGTGTGTCCACTATCGCACCCCATACTTAATCCCCAGAAATATTCAGGAAACTTGACAGCATGCTCCTCTGAGCACACGACGTGAAGAAGAAGTGCAGAGAATTCCTCAACCTTTTCAATTCTCTGGGGTCGCTGTGATAATAGTTTTTCTTTCTCTGAAACTAAAGCAAACCATGGAGCGTTGAGGGTACAATACGGTCCTCTTCATTTTCTGTAGGCCAGAACAGTTTTGTTCAAGTACTTTGAGGATTCACTAATCCTGCTATCGAACGCCTTGGTACAGCTGTGGCCACCGCTGGGACTCACGGTGCCTTCCTGCCCTGCTACATTGTCAGTTTTGAAGGCGTCTTACACTCCTCATTTTTCCTTTGCTTTTCCAACAACCCTTTGACACACCTCATTGTGTTGCTGTTGTTGTGGTTGCCAACTTGCGAGCGGATCCCATTCCTTGTCTCTTATATTCTGGGATGAATGGGCCCGTACACATGTGTTGTTCCCCTCAGCAATAGTGAGCGTGAGAAGAACAGTGCGGTGAAGATAAATGAGGCGGGATGCTGGCGCTGAATGAAAGGTCTGGTTCTGAGTGCAGGGCCTGGATGCTGTACAAGTGGGTTAATTAAGGTGGGGATGTGTGTGTGTGTGTGTGTGTGTGTGTGTGTGTTTGTTCACAAAGCATGATTTTGGGTGCTGATTTACCTAAATGCTTGAGAGAGAACTCAAGAACTCATTTGGATGGGAGTTAAAAAAATATTTGATTCGGCCAGATGTGGGAATATTTTAAAGTGACCTTAAAAGAAAACTCCACCATGGATGTCACTGAAGCAGCATCAGGTAACAAACAGACCAATCTCGTGAGCTCATGTTTCATTTTCTCTGCAGATAAGGTCTGGCTCTTCTCCCATACTAAACGATTTCTGCCCGGTACGAGATAGACTGGCCAATCACAACCGTTTATGTAATATGAGGCGGAATAAATACGATGACGGTGCAGAGAAGTGACGCAGAGAAGAACAACAACAAAGGTGGCTGATGTAGAACAATCAATTGACAACAGTATTAAATTAACCGGAATGTATATTTTTACCTCCCTCTCTCTGCTCCCCGGTTCCCCTACTAACCCAAAGCAGGCACATAACTACTAACACTCCCTGATTGGCCTGAGTGCTGACACCTGCTCGCACTCAGGTCCAACCCCCCCAGCCAATCCGGTGCGCTCCCAACCTGCCCATACTCCCCCTGCAGGCCAGACGTCACACGTCCCCCCACACACCCCCACCGCCCGACACAGGCCGGGGTCACATCCGGCCGCCAACTCACTCCCCCCCCCCCAAAGCGGGAGAGGAAGTCCGCCACGGCCATCTGCGCCCCAGGCCTGTGCACGACCCGAAAGTTAAAGGGTTGCAACGCGAGGTACCACCGGGTGATCCTCGCGTTGACGTCCTTCATGCGGTGGAGCCACTGGAGGGGGGCGTGGTTGGAGTAGAGGGTGAACGCGCTACCCAGTAGGTAGTAGCGGAGGGCGCCGACCGCCCACCGGATGGCGAGGCACTCCTTCTCCACCGTGCTGTACCGACCCTCCCGGTCTGATAACTTCCGGCTCAGGTACAGCACCGGGCGGTCGACCCCGTCCACCTGCTGGGTCAGGACCGCGCCTGTGATGTTGTAGGTTATCATATTGAAATGAGACGAACGGACAACTGTTTGCATGAACTCAGGTTTATCTCCGGGATCTCCGATGCACGTCTTACTCGTTCCAGTACTACGTCATGACCAACCAATATACGGCAGTGTCGCAAACACTACATCACTCTCTTATTTTTTTTAGACGCCTAACATCACAACATTTCTGAATAGGCATACATGAACTTATGCATTGTAAACAGATGAGGCCAGATACCATTTACTTATGGCTTCTAGTAAACAAAATGACATTTCACACAGTACCAAACAGTAAACATTCTTCTGGTTTCAAATGTCTCATATACCCTGGTATTCAACATGTTTCAAATATCAAATAAATATATCAACCCTGTGCTATAAGATTCACAGTAATTTGCATAACATTCTCTGCATTACAAGTGCAAGTGTACTCGGTACGAACAGTCATCAGAACGAGCTGTCATGTTCACTGACAGTAATATGAGCTATGTTGGCATATTGCCTTTGACCAACATCTCACACATAGTCCCTTAGGTACGGAGGGCGCTGTCGTCTGGTTCTGGAGGGGTACCTTAGTGGCCTTGGTGAGGCACCAGTGACAGCGTTACCGTCATCATCTTCGTCGGGATCTGATGGAATGTCCTGTATCTCTGGATTCACTCTCTTGAAAAAGGATGAATTACGAGTAATGGAATGTCCATCTCTGGTCGCAGTGACCATTGAGCCTTTCACTTTTGAAACAGTATGTGGCTTACTGTTGTATGGTGTTGTAAGCTTGTTGTGTTTTGGTTGTTTGTGAAGCACTGCGTCACCAGGAATGAGGGGGCGTGGTTTGGCGTGACGGCGTGCGTCTGAGTTGCGCTTCATCTTGGCCTTAGCTGTGCTGTCTTTGTCTCTGATGGTGTGGTCAATGTTCTTTTCGATGGTTGAGGTGAGTGTGGGGACTTTTGTGTGCATCTTGTACCGCAGCATTAGGTCGGCTGGGGATGCTCCAGTGGTGCTGTGAGGTGTAGAGCGATACTCACGGAGGAATGTGTTGAGTGTCTGCTTCCACGGAATGTTCACAGTCTCTGACACTCGGATGGCTTTCCCGAGTGTGCGCATGAAACGCTCTGCTGTCGCGTTGGCCTGAGGCCAGAGGGGTGTTATCTTCCGATGATGGAAACCTAGGCAGTCAGCAAACTTGGAAAACTGTTCACTGTTAAATGGTGGACCATTATCTGTTTTGACCACTCGGGGTATGCCAAACATGGAAAACACTATGTCAAACACTGGGATAACTGTGTTAGCTGAAGTAGACCTTATTATCTCAACTATAGGGTAGCGTGAGTACTCGTCTATAATAACTAAGAGATACTCTCCCGTAGGGAGGGGGCCATAGAAATCCGCACTGATATCAAGCCAAGGGGCTTCTGGTAGATCTGACATTCTCAGGGGCTTTGACTGGGCTATGGGTGTGTTTGCTTGACATGCTAAACAGTTCTTTACAGTTTGTTCTGCTTTCTGATCGATGTCGGGGAACCATACCTTTGACCTGAGAAGTGTCTTTGTTTTAACAATGCCCTGATGTCCTTCATGGGCTAACTGTAACACTCTGTGTTCAAGGGATGCTGGGATGATGATCCTCGTGCCTCTGAGGACGATGTCGTTGCTGGGCAGAATGCTCAGCTCTTCGCTGACTCGGATGAATTTCTTCAGAGTAGCAGCATGCTGTGTGTTGTCGGTGATCCTGTGCCACGTGTTGTGTCTGATGTAGGAAGTGACCTCCTGTAATATCGGGTCCTTGAGTGTTTCTTCTCTGATCTCAGCGAGGGTCATTGCTTTGGGTGTAGCATGGTGGGCGATGAAGTTGACATATTCTTCTGCTACCTTCCCTGCTCTTGTAGATTCTCCTGTTGGTTCAAAAGGTTCAAAGGTTTTTATTCGCCATTTGTGCATAAACCAGACAGTTCAAACACATTGGAATTCTTGTGCAGGGCTTCCCAAGTCAAGTACAGTATTAATACAATTAAGAGAGAGATCTCGAGAGAGAGAGAGAGAGAGAGAGAGAGAGAGAGAGAGAGAGAGAGAGAGAGAGAGAGAGAGAGAGAGAGAGAGAGGGCGCAGCACAATAAATAGCAATAATAAAAAAAAGTATAAAGAGTTTTTAAAAATTTAGATAAGGATAAATTGCATGTTGTGCATTGCATTGCAGAGAGCACCACAATTTAAAATTTAAAAAATTTAAAAGTATATATACATATTAAATTAAATTGAATTCAGCAGTGCAACCACACTGTATAACCACATATAGCAGCGTTATTGCAGGTAGGAAGTGGGGGTAGGGTGGTGAGTATATATATATTCAAATAAATAAATAAAAAATAAAATAAATAAGTAAAATACAATATTGCACATTGTATTTTTCAGATGTTCTCTGTTAATGCCATCAGTCGCACTGTTGACTGTGGTGTCTTGATGGGGTGACGTGACATGTAGTCGGCGGGGTTCTCTGCGCCTTTCCGGTACTCCACGCGAAAGTTGTAGGGCTGGAGTCTCAGTCCCCATCTCTCGATTCTCGCCGGTGGTTTTGACTTGGGGTTATTCCAGATCACTTCAAGGGCTTTGTGGTCTGTGACCAAGGTGAAGGGGTTTCCGTAGATATATAAGTGGAAATGTTCACAACTCCACACGATGGCCAGTGCTTCCCGTTCGGTCTGTGAGTAGTGTCTTTCCACGTCACTCAGAGCACGGCTGGCATATGCTATGGTGTGCCTCTCCCCTTTTCTGTCGGATTGATAAAGAATGGCGCCGAGGCCGACTGGGCTGGCGTCCACGATCAGCTCTGTGTCCTTAGCTGGATCGAAGTACGCCATGACTGTGTCACTGGTGAGGCTGTCTTTGATTGTCTGTAGCGCAGCAGCTTGCTCCGGGCCCCAGCTCCATTGTGTGTCTTTTTTGGTGAGCTCACGTAGCGGAGCGGAGATGGTGGCAAAGTCTGGTATGAACCGTGCACAGTAGTTTGCCATGCCGAGTAGGCTTCTGACCTCTGTCGGGTCCTGTGGGTCGCCGGCTTGCTTGATGGCGGCGACCTTTTTGGGGTCAGCTGAAATTCCGTCTGCTGAAAAGATGAACCCGAAGAATTCGAGGCTGGATTTATCAAACTCACACTTTTTGCGATTGAGTGTGAGACCGCTCTCTTTCAGTCTCTGGAACACCGCTCTGAGGGTGTTGTCGTGCTCAGCCTGTGTCTTGCCGTGGATGATGATGTCGTCACTCAGGTTCTTGACACCGCTGATCCCTTGCAATGTCTGGCATATTGCATTCTGGAACACCTCCGCGGCAGACGATATTCCAAAGTTTAGGCGTTTGTAGCGCCTCAGACCTTGGTGTGTGGTGAAGGTCGTGATGTATCTGCTGGCCGGATGGAGCTCTAACTGATGATATCCGGCAGTCAGGTCCAGCTTGGAGAAGACCGTTGCTCCGTTGAGCTCATGGATGACGTCGTCCATGGTGGGTGTGATGTGGCGTTCGCGCTGTATGGCGGTGTTGGCTTGTCTCATGTCGACGCAGATCCTCACTTCATCCGGGTCTTTTGGTTTGGGAGGCGTCACAATTGGGGAGACCCATGGCGTAGGGCCTGTGACTGTCTCTATGATGTCATCGTTTCAGCAGTTCGTCTTCAACTTTTTTTCGGATGTGAAACGGCACCCGCCGGTGTGGCTGACAGGTAGGCTGCACGTCTTTGTTGATGTGTAGCTTGATTTGAAAATCTTTTAGTTTGCCTATTCCCTGGAAGAGCTCTGGATAACTGTCCACCAGCTCGTCTGCCACTGTTCGGCCGCTTGTGGATGAGACGCTGTTGACTATTTTGATCAGGCCAAGCTCATCGGCTGTTTGGTAGCTTAACAGGGAGCAGCCATCACCCTCCAGCACGTAGAACACACCCTTAGTCTTTTTGTTCCCTACCTCTATATCACAGTTGAATGCTCCAGCTATGGGCAGTGAGTTGGTACAGCCATAAGGATATATCTTTACACTGACTGTGGTGAGCTGCGGGCGTGGAGTCATTGTGTTGAAAACAGACTCACTGATAATATTCACTGCAGCTCCAGAGTCTATGAGTGCTGATATCTTGGTACAGTTGAGCTTGATGCATGTCTGTGGCTGCATATTGCCACTGTTGCTGTTTATTATAAACACATATTTCTCATCGCTGCTAGACTTTATTGTTCCATATTTATCCTCGTCGCCAGTGTGATGTTGTAGGTTATCATATTGAAATGAGACGAACGGACAACTGTTTGCATGAACTCAGGTTTATCTCCGGGATCTCCGATGCACGTCTTACTCGTTCCAGTACTACGTCATGACCAACCAATATACGGCAGTGTCGCAAACACTACAGTGCCCAACCCCCTATCCGACGCGTCCGTCTGCAGGGAGAAAGGGAGATCTAAGTTAGGAGCACACTGGACCGACTTTCCACAGAGGGCTGTTTTAATAGCCTCAAACGACACCTGACATGGCTCCGACCACTGGACTGTATCTGGGGCCCTCTTACGGGTGAGGTCGGTCAAGGGGCTGGCCAGGTCGGAGAAGTGTGGTAAAAACTGCCGGTAATACCCCGCCAGCCCCAAGAACCGCCTCACCTCTTTCTTGGTCCTGGGCCAAGGGGAGGTGGTGACCGCTGCGGTCTTCGCGACCTGTGGCCGGACCTTCCCCCCTCCAGGTGGTACCCCAGATACTGGATCTCCCTCCGCCCGATCACACACTTCCTGAGGTTGGCCGTGAACCCCGCCCGTCTCAGCGACTGAAGAACGGCCGCCACCTGCCGCATATGCTGATCCCACGTTCCGCTATAGATGACGAAGTCATCAATGTAGGCAGCAGCATATGCGGCGTGGGGCCGTAACACCCGGTCCATCAGCCGCTGAAACGTGGCCGGGGCCCCGAACAACCCGAACGGAAGCACCTTAAACTGGTACAGACCGAGCGGAGTGGAGAAGGCTGTTTTTTCCCGGGCTGCTGGAGATAACGGAATCTGCCAGTAGCCCTTCGTGCAGTCCAGAGTCGTATTATAGGTGGCAATGCCAAGCCGGTCCACAAGCTCGTCGATCCGAAGCATTGGGTAGGCGTCGAACTTCGACACTGTATTCACAACCCAGTCGCCAAGAAAAAACGTTGACGGTGTACGTTTCCATGAACACTGGATAGGTAGCATTTCAACGTAAAAAATAGCGTGTTATACCTACAGTATCCACGCGTGCCGCTGTGGAGGCGGGTTTCGGGGTTTGGGTTTCACGGCTTTCGCGGCAAATTGTGGACACGATTGTTCAGGGGGGGGGGGGAGGTAGACTGTTGTTGACCGGGGGGGGGGGGGGGGGGGGGGAGACACGTTTGTTGAGGGGGACGACGACGACACGATTGTAGGGGGGGGACACACGTTTGTTGAGGGGGGGGGGGGAGACACGTTTGTAGGGGGGGAGGGCACGCTCGACAACGAGAGTTGGTTTTTATTGAACGCTCGACAACGAGAGTTGGTTTTTATTGAACGCTCGACAACGAGAGTTGGTTTTTATTGAACGAGACTTCAACACGGAACAGCTGCACGAAACGATGGTCACGTCACTCTCGGTGACGGTGTCGACAACAATGAACACATGAACAATGTTAATAGAACAACACACAACCACATAACATCCCGAACCCATTAACCCCACTTAATCCTAACAACAAAACAAGTTAACAAAAGCCCCTTTTGTCAACTGACAACCCCAATTCCCAGAATCCCCCGCGGCTCCGGAACACGGCGTAACCTATATTAATCTTTATTATCTGAATGGGAAATGCAATATTTTAGGACAGATACACCATTAAACGCGTTTCTAATGACATTTCTAGCGAGAAATGTACATTTTCCTTACATAATCTTCAGTCAGTGAATGTGTATGATCTTTATTAATCTTTATTATCTGAATGGGAAATGCAATATTTTAGGACCGATTCACCGTTAAACGTGTTTCTAATAACATTTCTAGCGAGAAATATACTTTTTACTTGCATAATCTTCAGTCAGTGATTGTGTCTGATCTTTAGTTTTATAGTTATTAGGATTTGATCGGCTCGCTCGCATGTTTCAACGACGTCAGGTTGTTAGGAATAGGGACGCTGCTTTCGCTAAACTAGCAGCTCACGTGCTTCCTGCGTTTGTGTTATTAAACTGTTACTTTATGTAACTTTTAATGATATCATCTTGTTAGAAACACGTATATCTGAGAGCCAACCCAGTCGCCAAAAGCATACGTTGACAGTGTACGTTTCGTGAACACTGGATTACGTCGCATTTCAACATAAAATAGCGTGTTATACACACACACGCACGCACACACACACAAGCACACACACGCACACGCACGCACAGACACACACAGACACACACACACACACACACACACACGCACACGGTGCATTTCGCTGCTAAAACAACAACAAAAAAATATTCCCTCAAATATTATTACTAAAGAACCGTTTTCCAAAGAACGAAATGTAAACCAATGCATTCTGAATGGGAGTGTTTCTCCGATTTTTCCATGCTACACAGAACGAAATGTAAACCCATGCAAATAAAGACTTCATGGTCATAATAATTTAAATATCATTAATCTCCTGAGTGTGTTGGGTGGTATTCTATTTTTTTCAACGGGGCTGGTGCCGTCTCCTTTTGACCTTTTGACCCCAGACTTCTGGGGGAATAGCTGAATCAATTCATTAGTCAATCAGAAGCATGCAAATATCTTCCCGGTGGCGTTGGAGGACGAACAAGGTGTCCTCCAACATCTACGCTTCCAGGCAATTGCAACGGTGCCACACATGAGCATATTTGAACATGTTTAATGGTAGTAATTAGCTGTCGAAATTGGAGGCCTTAATCAATAATGAGCAGCTATTGATTTGCTTCCCGATAAAAATTTGTGACAAATGACATGTTATTTAGCATCTGCACGTTGAGCTGAGTCCAATGACACCAAGCATGACACTCTAGCTAATGGTAACATGTATTTTACATGGTACACCTAGGTCTAGGACATGATCTCGGTGTAGCAAGAGGGCGAGCTTGATCTCATTGGACTC
Source organism: Gadus chalcogrammus (assembly GCF_026213295.1). Classification (NCBI taxonomy): domain Eukaryota; kingdom Metazoa; phylum Chordata; class Actinopteri; order Gadiformes; family Gadidae; genus Gadus; species Gadus chalcogrammus. The sequence goes on along the minus strand of NC_079419.1, from coordinate 23,059,146 downwards.
AGCTTAACGTGTAGATGCTAATTAACATGTAATTTGTCAAAAATCTCCATCGGGAAGCAAATCTATAGCTGGTCATTATTGATAAAGGCCTCCAAAATCGACAGCTAATTACTACCCCGAAACATATTCAAATATGATCATGTGTGGCACTGTTGCAATCGTCTCGAAACGTAGATGTCAAAGGACACCTTGTTTGCCCTGTTGCACGACCGGGAAGATATTTTCATACTCCTAATGGATTGATTCATATTTTAAGGTTCTCGGAGTGAGACTTTAAGCGGCTGCAGCAGAAGTGTTGAGACGAAAGATGATATCAAGACATTAATAGAATATTCCCATTCACATTATGATTCTTCGTCATAACATCCGACCAAACATCCTTTACATACACCGAGCGAAGATTATGAAAGTCCAGGCCCCCCCTTCCTGCACTCGGGGTCCGACCGGGCCAAGTTTCGGTGCGGGTCCCAGTTAGGCCCTAGAATATGGTATTCAAATTTGAGGGGGGTAGGACCTTCCTATCTCAAAAACTGTTTTTCCACCACATTCTGAACCAACTTTTTTTCTCTATGGGCTAGAACTACAAATCTTGGATATGTCGTTCTCGGGGCCCCGGGAAATGTGTGTAAACATTTTAGCATCCCTAGCTATCTCGAAAAGGCCGGAAAAGGGGCGTGACCTCCAACAGTACAGTCACTGTACATAAGACAGAGGTTAGTTTCTAGGCCCCATTTTTTGCGGAATGGAGGTGTATATTTGTGGCTTAATGTGTGTAGACACAGCTGGCCTGTGGCCACGTCTTTGAAGTCTGGGGTCAAAAGGTCAAAAGGAGCCGGCACCACGCCGCTTATGAGATAACAAAAAGTGAATCTGTATTTCTCTCATAACATTTTGTCATTATTGAAGAGAGGCCTGATTCTCAGATATGCATGTTGGACTGATAGGGTATAGGTCTGGGAAGAACTTCAGGCCAAAATCTTGCAAGCGAGCCGCTGGGTGCAGGTGCAACGAGATGGAGCACTTGCTGAGTCATTTCCTGTAGGGCTGGAGGCACAGGTTGAAGCTTATATGCGTCCTTTGAAACCCCCTTTGATATATAAGAGACCCCAAGGTACAGTTTACTTAAATGTTCTCGCCTCAGTCACCTATTGCATCACTTCCTTTAGGGCTTCGGCCTCCTAATTGATCATTGTAGTATAATTGAATGCCCTCTTCCATATTTGATGATACTTCCAACACTGGGACGTGGCAACAACTCTCCAAATCCATATTGGGGGGGGGGGATGCTTTTGGACAGTAGGGGTGTACACTAGACATAAATAGGAAGCAAACTCAGGAGAAGGAATGACCTCTCACAAATATTTATTGAATAAATTGTTTCAAATAACCCTGCCTCGTTAAATCAATGAACTTGGTGTTTTGCTTTCAAAAATAGGTTATAGAAGAAGTCTAAACTGCAGAAAATAAAAACATCCAAGCTGCCTTTTAAGGATACCTCGGAATATCGGTCTATTTTTTAACCGTCGGACCCCAGTTTACGACGAAAACAACACCATTTACGGCAGCTCCTTTGCCGCGTGGTTTTTAGAGCCATGTAAGGATTAGAGGGGGCGGTCGATAGCAACCACCATAGCAACCATGACGGTCAAGTGACTGGATGCAGCCCCGTTGAAAAAAATAGAATACCACCCAACACACTCAGGAGATTAATGATATTTAAATTATTATGACCATGAAGTCTTTATTTGCATGGGTTTACATTTCGTTCTGTGTAGCATGGAAGAATCTGAGAAACACTCCCATTCAGAATGCATTGGTTTACATTTCGTTCTTTGGAAAACGGTTCTTTAGTAAGAATATTTGAGGGAATTTTGTTGTTGTTTTAGCAGCGAAATGCACCTTGTGCGTGTGTGTGTGTGTGTGTCTGTGTCTGTGTGTGTCTGTGCGTGCGTGTGCGTGTGTGTGCTTGTGTGTGTGTGCGTGCGTGTGTGTGTATAACACGCTATTTTGTGTTGAAATGCGACGTAATCCAGTGTTCACGAAACGTACACTGTCAACGTATGCTTTTGGCGACTGGGTTGGCTCTCAGATATACGTGTTTCTAACAAGATGATATCATTAAAAGTTACATAAAGTAACAGTTTAATAACAAAAACGCAGGAAGCACGTGAGCTGCTAGTTTAGCGAAAGCAGCGTCCCTAACAACCTGACGTCGTTGAAACATGCGAGCGAGCCGATCAAATCCTAATAACTATAAAACTAAAGATCAGACACAATCACTGACTGAAGATTATGCAAGTAAAAAGTATATTTCTCGCTAGAAATGTTATTAGAAACACGTTTAACGGTGAATCGGTCCTAAAATATTGCATTTCCCATTCAGATAATAAAGATTAATAAAGATCATACACATTCACTGACTGAAGATTATGTAAGGAAAATGTACATTTCTCGCTAGAAATGTCATTAGAAACGCGTTTAATGGTGTATCTGTCCTAAAATATTGCATTTCCCATTCAGATAATAAAGATTAATATAAGCTACGCCGTGTTCCGGAGCCGCGGGGGATTCTGGGAATTGGGGTTGTCAGTTGACAAAAGGGGCTTTTGTTAACTTGTTTTGTTGTTAGGATTAAGTGGGGTTAATGGGTTCGGGATGTTATGTGGTTGTGTGTTGTTCTATTAACATTGTTCGTGTGTTCATTGTTGTCGACACCGTCACCGAGAGTGACGTGACCATCGTTTCGTGCAGCTGTTCCGTGTTGAAGTCTCGTTCAATAAAAACCAACTCTCCTTGTCGAGCGTTCAATAAAAACCAACTCTCGTTGTTGAGCGTGCCCCCCCCTACAAACGTGTCTCCTCCCCCCCCCCCCCTCAACAAACGTGTCGTCCCCCCCCCCTCAACAAACGTGTCTCCCCCCCCCCCCCTCCCCGGTCAACAACAGTCTACCTCCCCCCCCCCCCTAAACAATCGTGTCCACAATTTGCCGCGAAAGCCGTGAAACCCAAACCCCGAAACCCGCCTCCACAGCGGCACGCGTGGATACTGTAGGTATAACACGCTATTTTTTACGTTGAAATGCTACGTATCCAGTGTTCATGGAAACGTACACCGTCAACGTTTTTTCTTGGCGACTGGGTTGGCATTCACCCTACGATAGTCCACACAGAACCGGACAGACCCATCCGGCTTCCCCACAAGCACGACGGGAATGCACCAGTCACTGTGAGACTCCTCGACCACGCCCAACTTAAACCAGGCGTGGTCGAGGAGTTGCGTCTCGATGTTGTGAGTAATTAGCGGGGTGCGACCGGAGTAGGGGCGAAAAGACGCCGGCGAACCGGAGTTGCAGACCGGCAACGTCCCGCGCCTGACTCCCTGAGAGACCCTTGCCCTGACCGACCGGGGGGGTGGGGCCTGGGCTAGGGACGTCCGGCCCGAGCTCTTCCCTCTCCTGTAACGTTGACGCAAACGCGACAGGGACCGCATCGTTCCACCTCTTTAGGAGGTTGATGTGGTAGACCTGCTTGTTTTCGCCCCTGTCCGAACGCGCCACCTCGTAACCCACGTCCCCAACCCGCCATGTGACCACAAAGGGCCCTTGCCACTTCGCGAGTAATTTGGTGCTAGAGGTGGGCAATAGTACAAGGACCTTATCCCCCGGAGTGAGATTGCGTAATCTAGTCCCTCTGTCGTACAGGCATCTCTGACTCTCCTGGGCTCGGTGCAAGTGCTCACGTGACAAAACCCCTAGTGAGTGAAGCTTTTTACGCAAGTCCATGACGTACTGGATTTCGTTCTTGCTGTCACTAGCCCCCTCCTCCCAGTTTTCTTTAATGAGGTCCAGGACGCCCCTGGGCTTGAGCCAATAAAGCAACTCAAATGGGGAAAACCCGTGGAAGCCTGGGGCACTTCCCGCACTGCAAACAACAGAGGGTCTAGCCATTGATGCCAATTCCGAGCATCCTCGTGTACGAACTTACGGATCATAGACTTTAACGTCCGGTTGAACCTCTCACACAAGCCGTCTGTGGCTGGGTGATAGACGCTTGTGCGGATGGCCTTGACCTTTAACAAGCCGTAAAGTTCCCTAATCATGCGTGACATGAAATTGGTGCCCTGGTCAGTGAGAATCTCTTTCGGGATTCCCACCCGCGATATGACATGAAACAACGCCTGCGCAACACTCTTCGCGGAGATGTTGAGCAACGGAATTGCTTCCGGGTATCGGGTTGCGTAGTCGATCAGGACACAACACAAATTGATAGCCGTGTGAGGAACGTTCTAATGGCCCCATATTGTCCATGCCAACGCGGTCGAAGGGGGCTTCCACCAGTGGAAGGGGCAATAAAGGAGCCCTGGGGACGGCCGGGGGATTCACCAACTGGCACTCGGGGCAGGATGCGCACCACCTGCGTACCTCCGCCCGAATCCCCGACCAATAGAACCGGGCCATTATCCGGTTAAGTGTTTTATCGTACCCCAAATGGCACGCCATTGGGTTACAATATATAGTGTGGGTAAGTCAACGCTGCGTCTGGCCGGAACCTTACTCCCATCAATAACCATCACCTGGTCGTAGGCTGAGCTCAGTGTGGCGTCCCGAGACTGCTCGAGGGGGAAATCCTCCACCGGTGGGAACCTCGGCGTCGGCCGCCCCCGCCTCGGCGCAGAACACAGCACACGACTTACATGTCCCTACCGGTCGTGCCCGCACCCCCATAGTCCCCCTAATAACAGCCTGTGGAAACCCAGCCCAATCCAACCCAAGAATCAAGGGATGCGTGAGGCTCGAACTAACCGCCACCTTAACACAATGCTTTTTCCCCCCACAACGAATTTCGAAGGATACTCGTCCACATCCACGTGTATACACTTCACCAAAACGCTTGACGCCTCCACCAAAGCCTCGGACCGCACCAGACGCTGGTGGATCATGGTCTGCATGCAGCCTGAGTCCAACAGTGCCTGGTGCGTACCCCGCTGTTTCCTCACAGGGATATGGTACACCTCGCCGGGACCGTGGGGAGGAGACGGGGCACCGGTGACGCGGACGACCTGGCCCACCTCCATTAGAGGGCAATCCCGCCGGAAGTGACCAGGCCGCCCGCACCTCCAGCACCTCCCCTGCCGTTTGAGCGTCCGTCTGTGGAGTGGGGGTGGGAGATGATTCACGTGCCCTCGGCACCGGGCTTGGCCTGTCCCGTCGTAGGGCAGCTGCACCGGTGCGTGGGACCGGTGTTGGTGGTCGCTGGGCCGTTGGTGGGGGCTGCAGTTGGCTCTCCGCCAGGTCGACTGCAGCGGAGAGGCTCTCGGGCCGGTGGTACCGGACCCAGGCGGAGGTCCTGGCCGGAAGCCCCTCAACGAACCTCTCCAGGGCCACCTGCTCCACCACGTCCTCTGCCGAGTTCTGGTCTGGAACCAGCCACCTCCTCGCCTGGTCCCGCAGCTGCTGGGCAAAGGCGAAGGGACGGTCCCCCGGAGGCGTCCCCCGGAGGCGAGGAGCTCCCGTAGGACGGCCCGATCGGCCGCCAAGGACTGGGCCAGCTCTGGGAGCACCTCGCTTTGGGTCTGCTGGAGCTGGCCCCGCCGTTCCGCCATCTGGGCCTGATGCCCGAGCACGCTTCCTAGCGGTGACTGGTCCATGTCTGCGCCCGCTCCACTTTGGGCTCCACTGTAGCAGGTTCATAGAGTGCACGGAGGCCACAGTTCATCTTCCCGCACTGGGAGCGTTTTTATTGCAAAGCGTAACAAAACAAAACAGAGACTTCAAACTAAAATTGAAAGTAATGTCCAGGAGGGTCCTCGCGTTCGGCGATCCACGACATGCGATCTCTGGTACGGAACGCGTTGGACCTCTCTCTCTCTGCTCCCCGGTTCCCCTACTAACCACAAAGCAGGCACATAAATACAAACACTCCCTGATTGGCCTGAGTGCTGACACCTGCTGGCACTCAGGTCCAACCCCCCCAGCCAATCCGGTGCGCTCCCAACCTGCCCATACTCCCCCTGCAGGCCAGACGTCACACGTCCCCCCACAATAAGGTATTGTGGCGACCATTGGCGTGGACGCCGCTTCCGAGAGCCGCAAAGGATCCTGGGAGGGGTCGAACCGTTATAAGTTAGACCTTCTAGCGCCCTCCTGGGCGCAAGAAGGTTGTTGTATGCCTAGGTGGCAGTGGAGTTGCGGAAAATCCATCACCGGCATAGAAATGTTTCGGTTGGTTAGTTAATAAGTGGTGTGTTAATGTATACGTGTGTTAATAAAAGGCAGTTTGCGCAGTCGGGCAGTGTAAGGGGCGCGAGAGCTGTATTAACGTTTGAGAACCTGTATCCTGTGTGGTTCCTTCTCCGATGCTGCTGTATGTTTTGTGTCATCTTTAATGTTGAGTTATAAATCTGCAGTACTACTGCACTCTTCTATCTCTTAAGGGTCACAGAATCTTCTAGAAAAGTCAGCATGCTTCGTATTTGTCAGGATACGTCAGGCGTACCTAATTGGTGTCCATTTCCTGAAATATGCTTGTGTCAAGAAAATTAAAGAATGTAATCTGTTAATTGCATTACTGTCAGGTCGCTGAATGCTTAATCCTCCGAACACAACAGAGACATCGTCAATTGATATTTTAGAAGCTGCTGGCATGCGCGGCGTGAGGCCAGGAGCTTTTCCTGTTGGCTCATCTTGGAAACCATTATTAAAACAATCATTATTATTATTTCCATATTTATCAATGTGAATAACCAGAGATGTTGACTCTTCATCTCAAAATACTTTTTCAGAAAAAACTCAAAACTGTAGCCTCACAATGTAAAACATTTATTTTCATTATTCCTGCTGGCTTATTTCTTACCAAACTGCTAGGAGGTAGAAGTAGCCCATCCTTTGATTACTTGGATAACCCCTGGGATGTTCCAACTGCGAGCACAGGTCACTCTTGTAATAATTAGAATACTCTTTAATTAGGCCCCAATGAATTATGTAAACTAGAACACAGCCTAGCATTGGGAAAATAACAAACAGGGGGTTGTACATTGGACTGGTGGAAGCTGTAAAAGTGCATCTCACGCACTATGAAGTCTGATGGGGAACATTTTTTAATAATGGTTATAAATAATCACTGAGACCAAAGTTGCAGTGTATGTAACCGATGGATATGTATCAATCCATGCTGTTTTTTTCGGCATTTTAATGAAGTTTACATATCTGATTAAGATAGGCATTTATATTAGCCTGATAATCACAGAAAAGTGTTTTCCAGACCATCGGCAGAGCTGATGCATGAGCAAAATATGCTTTCAGAGGTCTTTCACAGGTCTTCACTTTTCAGAAAATATCATTGCACGCTATGCAACAAAAGTCAAGTAAAGATCAACCTTGTTTTACCTCAACATTTATACAAATTCAATAAGTGGGTGAAAAAGGAGAATGCACTGAACAAAGACACAAAGGTCAAAACGGGCTCCTGCGCTAACGCAATGAAAGCTTCACTAAATAATGCAGCCAGAGAAAAAACGCTGTGCAGCACAAAGATGACTGTGGCTTATCTGCTAAGGTCGGGAAATGAAAACTACCATTATTTCTCCCATAAAGACTCGATCACTGATAAGTATGAACAGGATTTATTTAAATAACGACATGGGAATATTTTGCATGGTAAATCTTTGGCATGAGCCCCGTCACTGATCCAGGGTGACGTGCGGACTCGGCGTATCCTGCCAGGACTAGCAGGGGCGGAGCCTTCCCCTGGACAAGTAGACTGAGGCCGACCTGGTGGTGGTGGGGTGGATGGAGGTGCGTCGAACGAAGACCTGAGCAGCAAAGACATATGTTAGACTACTCTTTATAGAGCAGGTGTAGGCAGGTGATTGGTAGCTGGTGATTGGTGATTGGCGGCCAGCCGCGCGTGATTTGAGTCCTCCTGGTAGAACTACCAGCAAGCTTACATTTCTCCCATAAAGACTCGATCACTGATAAGTATGAACAGGATTTATTTAAATAACGACATGGGAATATTTTGCATGGTAAATCTTTGGCATGAGCCCCGTCACTGATCCAGGGTGACGTGCGGACTCGGCGTATCCTGCCAGGACTAGCAGGGGCGGAGCCTTCCCCAAAAGAGAGGACGTAGGCCTACGCCGGAAATAGGTGATAACTCGGCATGTCCTGCCGGGACTGGCAGGGGCGGAGCCGACCCCAAAAATAGAATAGCGAAAGGAGGTAATGAGACCATACATACCCGCGTAGAAGAAGTGGACAAGGATCTATACTGCTTCTGGAAGATAAAAGGCATACCCAATATACGACATATTAAGAGTCAATCATACATACCGTAAAACGATAAGCTTAAAACCGTCAGCGAGATCGATGAATCACGTAAAAGCAGTTGACTTGAAATACCTCAGCGAGATCAATTAAAATTTAGAGCACTCTGCAGCTGTTACGCAGCGAGCCACGAGTGCTTTCGTGCTGTACCAACTGCCGTGGTCGATTCACTCTCCGGGGTCGCTGCGTGACCTGAGTGCTTTCGCGTTGAACCACCGATGTGGTCAACGAACTCACGAGTGCCCTTGATGTGCCACCGACGTGGTCACGCACTCACCGGTGTTGTTGCAGCAAGTATTGTGAACTTTCATGTTGAACACCGACGTGGTCAACGAAATCACGAGTGCCCTTGATGTGCCACCGACGTGGTCACGCACTCACCGGTGTTGCTGCAGCAAATATTGTGTACTTCCGTGTTGAACACCGACGTGTTCAATGAACTCCGAGTGCCCTGCACTTGAGTGTTTGATATTATGCCACCGACGTGGTAATTAAATTTGCATGTGCCCGAGTTGTGCCCACCGACGTGGTCAACGCACTACCAGGGTTGCTGCAGCGAACGTGGAGTTCTGAGTTGTACCGCACCGACGTGCGCAACGAACTCACGAGTGCTTGGGTTGTTCCCACCGACGTGGGCAACGCACTCACCGGGGTTGCTGCAACAAACTAGAGTTCTGAGTTGTACCGCACCGACGTGCGCAACGAACTCACGAGTGCTTGAGTTGTTCCCACCGACGTGAGCAACGCACTCACCGGGGTTACTGCAGTCAAACCATGAGTATTAGATAACGTGCCACCGACGTGGTCATACTCACGAGTGCCCGAGTTGTTACCACCGACGTGGTCAACGCACTCACCGGGGTTGCCGCTGCAACCTTGAGTTTTATTTTCCTATGTACGCCACCGACGTGACAGCGAACTCAAGAGTGTTTTCTAGATGATCCACCGACGTGGTCACACTCGCCGGGGTTGCTGCAGGTTAACCTGAGTTATGAAACCGAATTTTGCTTTATGAATTTAGTACCCGATAACCACCACCGCCGGTAGTTGCAAATAGTGTTGCTTTTGGCAATGAAAATTATGACTAAGAGTCGTCATCAACAAACCTTTATCGCGTGAGAAAAACGAGACTGGACGCAACGTGGATGCTGGGCATGTGACAATAGCAGTGATTAAATGCATAGTACAATATAGTTGGCGAATAAAACAAGACTAAAAAGTGTTTTACGAAAATAAGACCGCTAAAATGTCTCTTCATTTTCGTTGACCTAAACTAGGCGATAAAGACTTATAACGTTATTTTGTTCGACTGGAACTTCAACTGTTCCAGACATAACATCAATTTTCAACCATTTACCTTATTTAACAAAACTACGCACTTGTAAACTTCGATAATATCTAAATGGAATTACGATAACACTGGAAAGAGTATGAATGTAACTAAAAATAAAAACTAAAATGACAGCTTGACACAAGACTAGACCAACACTAGAAAGGAAACAGGCCACCAAAAACAGCTATGGTTGCAAACGTGTGAAACCTGTCTTAACCGACGTTAGAGAGCATCGTGTGCGCTTGAAGAAAGAACCTTGAATTCTACCGGATGTAGGACGTAGAGTTCTGTGTTGTACCGCACAGACGTGTGCAACGAACTCACGACTAGTGCCCGAGTTGTGCCCCAGTTGTGCGTTGACGTGGTCAACGCATTCACCGGGGTTACTGCAGTCAACCATGAGTAATAGATAACGTGCCGCCGACGTGGTCATAGTCACGAGTGCCCGAGTTGTTACCGCTGCGCTTTGGTCAACGCACTCACCGGGGTCGCCGCTGCGAACCTTGAGTTTTATTTTTTCCATGATATGCCACCAACGTGACACCGAACTCAAAGAGTGTTTTCTAGATGATCCACCGACGTGGTCGAACTTGCCGGGGTTGCTGCAGGTTAACCTTGAGTTATATAGCCGATTTTGCTTTATGAGTTTAGTACCTGATAACCACCACCACCAGTAGTTGCAAATAGTGTTGCTTTTGACACCGAAAATTATGACTAAATGTCGTCATCAACAAACCTTTATCGCGTGAGGAAAACAATGCTGGTCATATGACAATACTATAATTAAATGCGTAGTGCAATGTTGTTGGCGAATACGAACGAGACTGAAAGTGTTTTTACAAAATAAGACTGCTAAAATGTCTTCATTTCCGTTGACCTAAACTAGGCGATAAACTGTAATAACGTTTTGTCCAAACGGAACTTCAACTGTTTAAGACATAACATCAATTTTCGACCGTTTACCTTATTTAACAAATCTACGCACTTGTATCTTTGATGATACCTAAACGGAATTTCAATATGTTGCATATTCTTGAAGAAAGTTGTCCAATCCCGGGATGCTTTTAACTGACTTCATTTATTATAAAGTCGGCATGTTTCGGTATGGTAACTGAAGCTTAACGGAGGGAATTGTATCTAACGCGTGAGAGAGGAAAATACCGTGATCTACTTCAAGCCCCCGGGCATAGGCCCGGGGTGGCTCTCTGCCGTCTACCTATTGATCTCTGGCCTCTCGAGTTCGAAACCACCCGCTAGAGAGGACGTCAAGTGGGCGTGGCCTAGTGGGCGTGGCCGGGGTGACGTAAAGGCTTCGGCTCCTTCTGTAGTGGAGCAGCCTTCAATAAGGTTTTGCTCCCCTTGTGGCTATGTGAGGGAAATGCAGCTTCTTAAAATACTTATCACATATCACAAGAAAGAGTATGAACGTGTCTAAACTAATAAAAACAAAAGTGACACCTTGACACAAAGACTAAGACTAGAATGGAAACAGGCCGCCAAAAACAGCTGTAGTAGCAAACGTGATAAACCTGCCTTAACCGACGTTAGAGCATCGTGTGCGCTTGAAGGAAGAACCATGAATTCGACCGGATGTAGGATTCGTAAGCTGTGGAAGACCGCCTTCCCAGCCGTTTGATAGACACGACCGGCAACCCTTGTTCAGCTTTTTAGATGAAAAATGCCTTGCAGAGAAGGTGACATCAGCGAAAGTTAGGCCCCGTGTAGGGGAAAAAGTCTGAGTAGGAGACATGTACGCATTTGCGCATAATCCCAAGAACGCATAAACCCGAGAACGCATAAACCCGTAAAACGCATGAACCCGTAGAACACATGAACCCGTAGAACACATGAACCCGTAGAACACATGAACCCGTAGAACACATGAACCCGTAGAACACAAGAACCCGTAGAACACAAGAACCCGTAGAACACATGAACCCGTAGAACGCTGTGAGAAACACTGACTCGAGTAATATGTTAAAATAAGGATGAAAACTCCCAGAAAGAGCACACTAATCTAGTCAAAATATCGAGTGAGTTGGAGTGGCCAACACACATAAATAATTGTAATACACCAAAATTGTTAACTGACATACATGGCTAAACAAGCAAATGAAAAATTAAATACCCCGTGTAGGGGAAAAAGTCTGAGTAAGAGACGTGTACGCATGAACGCATGAACCCGGGAACGCATGAACCCGTAGAACTGTGAGAAAACACCGTCTCGAGTAATATGTTAAAATAAGGATGAAATCTCCCAGCTCTGAGAGAGCACACTAATCTTTTTGAGATATCGAGTGCGTTGGAGTGGCCTACACGCGTAAATAATTGTAATAGGCCTACACCAACATTGTTAACTGTCATACGTAGCTAAACGAGCAAATGAAAAATTAAATACCAACGCGACTGAAACTATTAACAATAAGACTATAAATAATAATATGAATGATACCATAATGTACCCGTTCTTTGTCTTTGGATCTTTTGAATAAATTGAACGATATGTGAATCGCATTGCGAGCAGAGGAACGTGAGTTAGTGAGCAGCAGCTGAACCAATCTAAAAGGCCCTTCGTCAATAAAAACCTTTTAATAATAATCAGTTACCACAGTGCCTAAAACCCATCAACTTCATTCATATTAAAGTGAAGGGAAAAACCTCAGACACAAGGAGTTAACCGAACAGTGCACGGTATAAAGATAATTATGAACCTTTGATTGCGAACGTAGAGTTCTGTGTTGTACCACACCGACGTGTGCAACGAACTCAACGAATTCAACCGGATGTAAAATCCGTATGCTGTGGAAGACCACCTTCCAAGCCGTTTTGACGCTGCTTTGTTATCGCAAAACATGGTTATACGTTAACGCCGCCATGCTTTGCCCCACAGAACGCTAGCTGCTACGATAGCGTAAAGCTCGAACAGTGCAGACGACTCTGACCCGAGGGCGAACATACCAGCTTCGACTGGCCATCCCTCAGCAAACCATTGCCCTTGGAATAAACCCCCTAACCCAACCGAGGGAGCCGCAACCTGAAGCTGGACTGTAGAGCTGTGAGAGAAAATACGCTGCGGGGGCTAACGCGGGGACTGCAGTAGCCATGGTAGCAGGGCACGTGCCAGGTCGCAGGTGCGTAGCCTGTGAAGGCGGAGCAAGCCGAGCCTGATGGTTGCTGGAAGTAGAAAGGCGCCGTGGCGACCGACGACAGCGGGTTGGGGGCCTGGACCCGTCCGGGAGTTCCGCATGGCGTTTCGACGGCGTCCATCCTGGCGCCAATGCTTTGCACCAACTCGGCGAGGGTTTGTAGAACCAGGCGGATGTCCGTGTTGGGAACTTGTTGGTGGTGTTGTTGAGGATACCGGGGACCGAAAAAACGGCTTTCTGCGCTCGCTTGCCGGGACCAGAAGTAGTAGGCCGACCAGCACGAATCCGAAGTTATAACCTCTTGGTGTGTATTAACCGACGTAGCAACTAAGCGACGAGATAATCAGAAGCACAGTAAAGCAGCAATATGCGTCGAACGAAGACCTGAGCAGCAAAGACATATGTTAGACTACTCTTTATAGAGCAGGTGTAGGCAGGTGATTGGTAGCTGGTGATTGGTGATTGGCGGCCAGCCGCGCGTGATTTGAGTCCTCCTGGTAGAACTACCAGCAAGCTTACATCGGTGTGATAACCGCCTTCAGCTGAATTCCTCTCTCCCCAGATGAGGCACAGATATAGACGGCCGATAATAAAACATTCAGTCTTTACCCTGGAGAAGCTCTGTTTATTTTGATATTTTTAAAACATTCAACCTTTTATTTGAACTTAGAGGGCCCTATTTTAACCGTCTGAAACGCAAGTGAGAAGCGCAAGACAATAGCTTTGTTGGCGGATCTCCGGTGCTGTTGCTATTATAACAGTGGATAAATGACTGGGCTTGTACACAATGTCTGTGTCAAGAAAATATTGTTGTAAAAAGTTTGTTGTACGGTTTGTACAGTTGATTTAAAAGTACAACTTATTACAACTGTATCAGCTGTTCTTTCCCAAAAAATGTAACCAATGTTATCATTTACCCTAAAACGAGATTTTGTTTTGGAAGGCTGGGATATACTTCGCTCAAGTTTATTATTGTTATTATTATTATTTTAACGCATGGCATAGCCTACTACAGTGTTCATTCATGCAGCCCATATGGAAAAAATAAGTTTCCACAATCCACCTGCTATTTCTATGCAGTTTCACACATATGAACAATCTTTAACATCATAATATTTAAATTAGGCTAAATCTTTGCATGTTTGTGCTGTGTATACCCTATGTGTGTGTAAGCTTATGTTACAGTTCCGACCTGCCAAGGCATGTCAAACTAGCAACACCAACTGCGCTATCCGCTAGGGCACTTAAACCAGGATTCGGTCAATGGCACAGTTGCAGTGTAGTGTCGTGAGTTTGCTGCGGGGGGAAATCAGCTTTGCGCTTGTTGCAAACTAGCAACAATAAATGCGTCCAGAGGCGGAGTGGCCGTCGGGACGATCGGAAGATTTCCCGGTCGGCCGGCCGGCCAGCGAGGTCAGGTGGACCGGCCCGCAATTGTGTAGCGGTGTCACGTTAAAATTGTACCGGGGGCGAAAATTTTACCGGCCTATGTCATCAGTTGTTTACATCTTGACAACCTGCCTGGCAACAAACGACGCGATCGTCTGTTGCAGGGCAGGTTGCAAAAAACATTCGGCTCATGTTTCCAAAAGACGAAATAACATAATACAGATAACGGATCGCTAGATAACACTTGTTTTTACTTTATATTTGTATTGTATTTAATTGTTTAATCGAATAGCAACAGACGACGCGATCGTCTGTTGCCGGGAAACGGGCGATCGCGTCAAATGACGTAGGAAGGTTCTTGAACATTCGCGTCCTACGTCATTTGACGCGATCGCCCGTTTCCCTGTTGCTATTCGATCTATTTTTGGATAGCTAGCTATCCAAAAATAGTTTCTGACTAGGTTTATGAGTTGATCTCGCGAGGTTGGTAACGTTAAGCATGAAAGATTAGGCTTTACGTTATAGATATGATACAGCTATCAGGTAGTTGCTTTTCGTTTCTTGCTCATTGCTCTGTGAATGAAATATGAAAGAAATTACATATGAAGACGTACTGTTCAAACAGAGGCTTTTGCGCACCAATGTAGTTGGACAGGTGCTTCGCAAGTTCGTTGTTGTATTAACGTTTGTTGGTGGAATGGACAGTAGGCAGGAACTGTCTTTTTTTAACACTTGAATTACATCTTCACTGGGATAATATCCTTCGCACCTGTCCGACTACAGATGTGTGCAAAAGCGTCAGATCAGAAGTCAGATTGCCGTCAGTGTACGGGATAATTTACACTTAGATTGACGAATACCATAACAAAGAGTTTAATTTTAAGGACAGCCTACACATCTAGCATCGTAAATAGATTAGCACCTAATCATTCCGTGGCGGCGGTTAATCAAACAACACAATATGCAGAACTTAAAACACCAATTGGTATATATATACTTTCTAATTTCTATATATATATACTTTCTATATACATCACAACTCCGTAGAAACTAGAAAACGTAGAAACCTTTACCTTGATACGAGTAGACCCCCTCACAGCTTAGACATTTCGGTCCATCAGTGTCCTGTTCGTCGGTGTTCTTGAAGTAGTGAGCGCGTCAAGTTTAAGTTAAAGTCAGACGACGAGTTCAAGTTGAGGTCAAGCCATAGAGAAGACGTTGAAAGACCGCTGAAGACGTGTTAATGGTACAGTCCATTCAAGGGGTGTTTGAATTTTAATGTCAGTATATTACTCAGAGCAAACATCGAACGCATTTAAGAAATAAGAAGACACTTTTAATCACGCAATTTGAAGAATAAATATATTATTCTCGGTACCCCCCAAAGTTTCATTTTAATGCCATTTGTGGGGGATCAAGTCTCAATCGGGACCGTCAGAACCCCCCGGTACCCCCCGTAATTCGAACACTGGTTACCGGTCTTGTAAGGAAGTGCGCCAATTCTCGGTGTGCCAATTCTCTTCCACACAGAGCAGAACTGCGGCCTATTTTACACATTTTTATTTTCTTAATTATAATTATATCATTAATTTTTACCGATTTTTTTTTATTACTGAAAAAAAAAAAAAAAAAACGTTGTTGGCGGGGGGGAGGGAGGGCCGGACCGGGGAGGATTCTCCCGGTGGCTATTAGTGTCCCACTCCGCCCCTGCATGCGTCAGTGTAGAAAGTAAAAGTGTCACTGAGCAATACGCTAAATCCCAAATTACTACAGCGAGAGAGAGAGAGAGAGAGAGAGAGAGAGAGAGAGAGAGAGAGAGTTAGGGAGAGAGAGAGAAGAAAAATAGGGAAAGCAGATTTCTTTTTTTAAATAGAAGATTTTGGTATCAATGGTAAATACATTGAAGGGGAAATAAGTAATCCTACATTTGCCTCAGTGAAAAAGATATTCCAATAGCGTTTGACTTTTGAAATGCTAGAAAAGTGCCCTTTGACGTAAAATAGGCTTAACCTGAACACTAATGGATTAAAGGGGCCATTCATTTCAGAATAGTAAATCTGTGGATAAATGACAAATTTAGACTTGTTAGGCTGTAAATCAAAGTCAAATAGAGAAAAACTTTTTAAAATGAACATACTTCAAGATTGAAGACATACATTTTCATACATGTAAATACTTAAATGCTTGGAATTAAACACTTGAACTAATGCTTTACACAGAGTCACAGAGTGAGTTGAGAGGACAGTTAGTTACTCCCGACACAACGTGGGAGAGCTTGGACTAACTTTGAGGATGAGAGATGTTGATGGGTGGAGTGGTGGAGCAATTTAAGCAGATAGAGCGAAGATTCATTTTAATAAATGTAAACGTCTTGCTGAATGAAAGCACGTTGCATTGATGCATTTTATCATATATTTATATTTGACCGGGCTGATGTGATTACAGCCTGGCTCTTTCTCCTCCAGAGTAAATGTTTATTGATCTGGAAACTCCGCCATGCACATTCTGATTTGTGTATGTGTCCCTAAACTGTACAATCTTTGTGTGTGTGTGTGTGTGTGTGTGTGTGTGTGTGTGTGTGTGTGTGTGTGTGTGTGTGTGTGTGTCTCAGTGTGTGTTTGTGTATGTAGGTGTGTTTACTTTCCATGTGTGTGTGTGTGTGTATGTGTGTGTGTGTGTGTGTGTGTGTGTGTGTGTGTGTGTGTGTGTGTGTGTGTGTGTGTGTGTGTGTGTGTGTGTGTGTGTGTGTGTGTGTGTGTGTGTGTGTGTGTGAGAAAGTGTGTCTGTGCATGTCTCTGTGTGTGTGTCTGTGTATGTGTGTGTGTGCGTGTGCATGTGCGTGTGTGTGTGTGTATGTGTCTCTGTGTGTATGTGTGTGTAGCTTGGCACGGGGAGTGGCTCCTCAGACGGATCCATCACTATTGGCATATGAACCTGATTACCAGAGGGACTCATACAGCAATGATGAAGAACTCTGTCCCGGCCTCTTCACCACCACATCACTCACCCTGCCCAGCACCACCTCGCCCCTACCCAACACACACACACACAGCGGCATGCCCACGCACACACACGCACTCACCCACACACACACACACACAAACACAGTGGCATGCCCACACACACACACACACACACACACACACACACATTTTTTGGGACAGAAATGCATAAACACAGGCACTAAAACACACAAATGCTCAGGCCCATGTGCATAAACACACACATACACACACACAAAGTTCATAAATGCACAAAGACACACCCAAAAAAAACAAGCACACACATCCAAGCATCCCCAAGCACAGTGAAGCGAATGCGCTCGCGTGTAACGCGCCTAGACCAATGGTTCCCTATGCAAAAATGACGATTTTCGACGCCCCTAACGCGAGCAACGCGGTTGGTGTGGCCATACCTTAAAACACAGCCCCCACCGTTTTACTCCAGCAGAAAGGGTAATAGAAGGGGACAAATGAGACCGGAAGAAATATAGATGTAAACATAATAGAATAATAAATTGAAGAAAAACAAATCAACCAAAAAATAGGAAAGCATAAAAAGTGGTGAGAAACTAAATTGAGGGGCCATTTTGGGAGAAAATATAATTTTTCCGAATATAACTACGAGATTATAAGAACTAATTTTGAGCGAACAAACAGGGGAGCATAGCCTCATCTTCTGTGAGCAGCTTATGGTAATAAGAAGGCAGTGGGCAGAGAGTCTGTGGGTTCCTCTGAGCAGGCTAAGCTGGCATCACCCAGGAAGTGGACCCACTAAGGCTGCACTCCATTAGTCCTTCTAGGGCCTTCAAGCTCCCCTCCTAAACCTCCAGATGTTCTCCCCGATCACCGTGGTACCCTCAGGCCTTCTCAGAGGAAGGCTGGGAAGGGCTGAAACCAGCTGGCCAGTGGCTTCGGGACGGGGATACATCACGGTGTATGCTGCTGGTGAGATTTGTTTTAGACATACTCCCATAAAGCCGGTCTGGAGGGCGTGATTGGCTCACACTTGAACAACGTTGAACAACAGTCAAGGACGAATCAGCTCAGCTGTCCAGACTCCATTCTGCTCTGTTCCTCCTTCTCAACGTCACCCCCTAGTGCTCGTCTCCTCGGGGTGAAGTGAATGAGCAGGAGGAAGGCGAGGCGAAGTATACTCAATATTTTTGGAATGCGGTTGGTGTCAAACGAAGAAGAAAACGTAGCTGACTGAATATTTTTGGAACACAGCTGGCGTCAACCGTCTGACACCAGCTGTGTTACAATTAAATTGGTTGTCAGTTGTCAGTTGTCCTATTTACTCAGTTGGAAGTTTCCTACACACGACTCTGCTTACCAAGTGAAACAGCATCAACCACCACAGCAGGGGCGTTCATCGCGGCGCCCGCTACCCCAGTGTCTTCATGGTTGAGCGACAGCGCTCCGGTGCAGTGCTGGTTTCCCGGCAGCGGGGGGCGCCACACACCCAGAGAGCAGTGAGTAAGGGAGAGCAATCACCGAGGCTGGAGAGCGCACTCTGGGTTAGCCATTCCCCGCTCATCCCAGGCCTTACCTCTGATCTTTGCATGGCGGTGGCCTCTCACCACCAGCACCATGTGGGCTTGCTTAATTCACTGAAGACCAATCAGCCTCCGCTGAAGGGCGGTCACCCCTCACCATGATGGGGTCAGTCTAATTGATGGATGACCTCGATGCATCCCTGGGCATGCTGGGTGTGTGTGCATACCTGTGTGCAAGGATGCGGGCGTAGACCACGGATATGAACTATGAATATTAAACCCATTGCACCTATCCATCTTCTATCTTTTCATCTGTCTGTCTGTCTGTCTGTCTGTCTGTCTGTCTGTCTGTCTGTCTGTCTGTCTGTCTGTCTGTCTGTCTGTCTGTCTGTCTGTCTGTCTATCAGTCCATCCGTCCATCTTCCTAGCTGTGCTTCTGGCTGGCTGCCAGTCTCTCCGTCCATCTATCCTTGTCTGTCCAACTGTCTGTTTGCCAGCTGTCCACCCAGCTGTCTGTTTGTCCGTCACTGGTGGTGTATACCGTGTATGAGCCGTAGCCCAGGGAGACGGAGAGAGGAACTGAACCAGTAAACAAACAGCATTAGCATAATGGCCGTGCTCGTCAGCACATAGCTCTCTTCCAGGAAGTTTGAAGCATTGTTGCAAAGAGTGATGAGAGAAACCACAAGGTCAATACGTTTGATTTAGTCCTAATACGTTAAATGTATACGTCAACCCATACCGGTACACTTTGAAACATAGCTCAGTCAGTGTGTGTGTGTGTGTGTGTGTGTGTGTGTGTAGGACTACGGTGCTTTTCCTTTGACTTCTACCATGAGGAAGGAGAGACAAACCCAAACCTTTATTTATTGCCCTGTGGCTTTGAATTTGTTCGGATGTCTTGCTTATGTTTTGTTTTTCCATCGGTTTGTTAGTTTGCATATATTTGTGTGTGTGTGTGTGTGCGTGCATGTGTGTATGTGTGTGTGTGTGTGTGTGTGTGTGTGTGTGTGTGTGTGTGTGTGTGTGTGTGTGTGTGTGTGTGTGTGTGTATGTGTGTGTGTGTGTGTGTGTGTGTGTGTGTGTGTGTGTGTGTGTGTGTGTGTGTGTACACTGTTGTTGGATGAGGGCACTTGGGTGAGGCTTCTATGGCTCCTTTATGACGGCGTCAGTCTTTAGTTATAGATATATTTAAGCAATATCACACAAGAAGGAGTGCTGTTGTACTGAATATCAGCACAGCTGTGGTTTGGTCGTAGGTACGAGGCCGTAAGCCGAGTGCCGAAGATAAACACAGTTGTGTGATAGTTCTACAAGCACCATTTATTAGTTAACAGAAATAGATAACAACATGTTAAGATTTGTTTGTTTGTTTGGCTCCACCAACACAAATAGATCCCAAACTGGACTAGGACTGAACTGTTGCCAAGCAACCCATAAACACACTAGCTTAATAACATTAACGGTTATTAACCTTTAAAGTGGAGTGATACATGTATATTCAAAATTCCCTGTGCTGTTATACTCTATGTCCGCACTCATGGAATGCCTCTTGTCCAATCAAATTATCGGTCGGAACTAACTATTGTATAAATAACTATACATACTGCATACATATAGCTCTCTCCGCCTATCTCTCTCCCCCTGTCTCTCTCTGTATCTCTAACTCACTGGTGGAATATTTTGTGTGTGTGCTATACTGAGTTTGCCACGTTGCCTTTGCAGCCTGCAGTCTCTTGCACTCTCTGTCGATGTCCAGGCTGTTGTTTTTATTTGTCCCCAGTGACAAGGCGGTTAAG
Source organism: Gadus chalcogrammus (assembly GCF_026213295.1). Taxonomy (NCBI): domain Eukaryota; kingdom Metazoa; phylum Chordata; class Actinopteri; order Gadiformes; family Gadidae; genus Gadus; species Gadus chalcogrammus. Next base: position 23,038,658 of record NC_079419.1, on the reverse strand, counting down.
GGTTATTGTATTTTTCTTTTCGATTGCTAGAGTTCAGTTAAAAGATCTCTCTCTTTCTGAAAGGAAGCAGTCCTTTCAGCCCCTCCCCTCCCCCATTGTCAGCACTTTACCGTTTCAACTCATTGGCTTCCTCTTTTGCCCCCCCCGCCCCCTCCCCCCCTGCCGACATACATTTGCATGCTGTGAGCTCAGGGTGGGTCGCTGCGCTGCTCTTGAGCCGCGGGGGGAGCCGGTCTGGGGCGCGAGACGGCAGCACCTGCAGACGGGGGAAGTGACGAGCTTCCTCCACAGCCCAACGTCTCCTCTGCGTGTCACTGTGCGGTAACAACTACCATGATGAGCACCATTACAATGACGAGTAGTAGCACTAGACTAATGTACATGGTACAAAGACAATGCTGCACGCCATCTAGGTGGCTTTTACTGGGCCCCTCCAGACACAAGGATGTAGGGTGATGGTGTAGGAAACCGGTTGATTGTAAAAGTGACATTAATGGCGCTTCATGTTACGTGAATGGTGCTTCATGTTACGTGAATGGTGCTTCATGTTACGTGAATGGTGCTTCATGTTACGTGAATGGTGCTTCATGTTACGTGAATGGTGCTTTGTGTTACATGAATGGTGCTTCATGTTACATGAAGCACCATTCACGTAACATGAATGGTGCTTCATGTTCATGGTGCTTCAGATGTCCCCAGTGTGTGTGTTGACGCCTGGTTTAACCTGTGCACACTGATTACTCAAAGCACAACAGGTGTGTAGCCCTATGTACCTTGGAAGAACATACTTTCTAGTCATGCTTGGGTCTGTGGGGCGGGGGTCTGTGGGGCGGGGGTCTGTGGGACGGGGGTCTGTGGGACGGGGGTCTGTGGGTCTGTGGGTCTGTGGGTCTGTGGGGCGGGGGTCTGTGGGTCTGTGGGTCTATGGGGCGGGGGTCTGTGGGGCAGGGGTCTGTGGGTCTGTGGGGCGGGGGTCTGTGGGGCGGGGGTCTGTGGGTCTGTGGGGCGGGGGTCTATGGGTCTGTAGGGCGGGGGTCAGAGGGTCTGTGGGGCGGGGGTCTGTGGGTCTGTGGGGCGGGGGTCAGAGGGTCTGTGGGGCGGGGGTCTGTGGGTCTGTGGGTCTGTGGGGCGGGGGTCTGTGGGGCGGGGGTCTGTGGGTCTGTGGGTCTGTGGGGCGGGGGTCTGTGGGGCGGGGGTCTGTGGGTCTGTGGGGCGGGGGTCTGTGGGTCTGTGGGGCGGGGGTCAGTGGGGCGGGGGTCTGTTGGTCTGTGGGGCGGGGGTCTGTGGGGCGGGGGTCTGTGGGTCTGTGGGGCGGGGGTCTGTGGGTCTGTGGGGCGGGGGTCAGTGGGGCGGGGGTCTGTGGGTCTGCGGGGCGGGGGTCTGTGGGGCGGGGGTCTATGGGTCTGTGGGTCTGCGGGGGTCTGTGGGTCTGTGGGGTGGGGGTCTGAGGGTCTTTGGGGCGGGGGTCTGAGGGTCTGTAGGTCGGGGGTCTGTAGGGCGGGGGTCTGTGGGTCTGTGGGGCGGGGGTCTGTGAGTGTTACAGGCCGTCTGGCTAGCTTGCCCCCCAGGCGTTTATCAAGCTTTCCACTTCGCAATACGCTGACGCACATTTTTCAATTTGCAGTAATTTCCTGCAAAAATGCCAATATTCTAAATCTAAAATTATCAAAAGTGAATTTAGTTCTGTTCTTAGTTTCGTTTGCTGCTTCGTAAGGCTGTGTTGCCAAATTCACAAATAACCAACCGATGCATTCTTGATCAAATGTGTTGAGACCCCTTCAACAGCGTTCCGGGACACTGTGTTTCGGGAGAGTATTGGTTTGCAAAAGATGACATTTCACAAGGACACAAGGTCACAGACTGAGAAGGGCCCAGGTCCCATGTGCTCCCAACGAGAGCACCGTGAGGCGCTGAGGTCCCCCGCGGTGCCGGATGCGTCAGCCTGTGCTCCAGTGCAGCAGCTTGAGGAGAAGCTCCTTCCACCCGGTCTCCGGGTCACGAGCTGTAGTCCGCCGTGAGCCACTGGGGGCGCAGGGCGCATGAGAGGGTCGGCAGGTTCCTGGAGCAGCTTTACAATGTGGCCAACATTCACCCATCCATACACACATTCACTGCAGGCGGTATCAACTTTGCACAGCCAGCTGGTTGGGAGCAGTTAGGGCTAGGGGCTAGTAGCGTGCGGTGCCCCTTCATTTCGGTGGGGCAGAAACTATTGGCGTATGACCACACCCACAATTTATATATATTTTTTACATATATATTTTGAGCTACATTAAAACATGTTAACTAAACTAATTGTAAAAATAAACTAATTACCTAATGTTACTGCACGCTTTTGAAGTGCCATCCGCAACACTCGTCATATGATGTCCCTTATAGGGAAGTTATTTCTTCCATATTTTATTTTAACAACAGGCTTAGCGAGTGCATTGCAAATACATGAAAAGTAGAAATACAAGTCATCAATCAAGCAGACCTTCGATTTGGAACTTGGCCCGACGATGTGTGCAAATCTCTCAATAACAACACTTTTGAAATCAGATATGAAATCATGTATGCAATTTAAATACCTGCTGAAATAAATAAATAAATAGTCTTCAATGCCAAAAGATACAGGTGGAGTAATTCGATTTTAAACAACAACAGTCCTAGAATATGACCTTGGGGCAGACTACTTTACGGCCATATGGGCGTCTTATAGCGCTGATTGCAATTCTTATTGCAAGCCTGCAGGGTTATGCGAGAAACATACGGAGGGACGCGTCGTTGAGCTCCGCCGCCCCACATTGCATGACACGTTAAACTCAACTAGAATCGCCACCATCAATTTGATATCAACAGACCATAAATAGTCGGAAAGCCTACAGAAACTATAGATAGTTAATGTGACAATCACATTATTAAAAATAAACTTGGAGCAATGATTTACTGAGGAACAATTTTTTTTGGGAGCATGCTTTTGCAGGGAGTTCGCCGCCCCACCTGCCCATATGGACGGCATGCGGCTGGGGCCTTGCCCTGGGACACCTCGACATACAACCCACTCTACCTCCTAAGCCCCAAGCTGCCAGTGATGCCCCCTGTAACAATGGATGTAATCCACTTAAAAGTTCACTCCGGGTCATTTATTTAACTTATCCAATTGACAAATAACAAATTATCGCTAAGTAATACAAGAACTTTAATATTGATAAGGAAAGGACATTTGTGCTTATTTTCATGAACACAAATGTAAAACATTCTATGGTTTAGATTGGAAATAGTGAATTTTTAAATGTAAGAAAGTTCGCATTTTGTTTCCCTACAGCAAGAGGTGAGAGGAGAAGAGAAGACCCCGAGCCCACCACAGTGAGGACAAGGTGGTCCTCCCCAAGAGGTGAGAGGAGAAGAGGAGAAGACCCCGAGTCCACCACAGTGAGGACAAGGTGGTCCTCCCCAAGAGGTGAGAGGAGAAGAGAAGACCCCGAGCCCACCACAGTGAGGACAAGGTGTCCTCCCCAAGAGGTGAGAGGAGAAGAGAAGACCCCGAGCCCACCACAGTGAGGACAAGGTGGTCCTCCCCAGACCGCAGCAAGGAGCAGCGAGGCCGTCTGCCTCGAGGCTCAGGGCTTCATTCTCTCTGCTAATGACTCTGCTGGGCAGACCTTCACTGACGCTGGGTTCAGCAGCCCGGGGCCCCCGGGGGCTGGGAGGAGACCCAGCACCGTAGCGCTCCACCGGCCTCTCGTAGCTGCTGGGGTGTCACGAGGTGATGCTTTCTCTGCTCTCCGAGTCGGCCAACAGATACTTGTGTATTCCAGACAACAGTGTCTCCCTGCACAGCGGAGCACACACACATCTGCCCTGCTGCACTTCCACGCCTCGCATGATTTCATTGTTGCCTATTAGTATTTGTATTTTCTCCATTATTTATTGTTTTACACGATTGTGGGAACGGGAGTGGATGAGGGCTGGTTTCGGCAGCCTCACCTGGCCCAGTCTGATTGGACTCTGGGGCTGACCATGAAGTTATCAGTGTGCAAAGGTTGAACCAGCCATCTCCACAAACACTGGGGAGAACCTCCTGCATGGCAACGTGATGCACCAGGCCATGTATCGTTATCTGCAAACCAATCTACAATAACAACAAGCTTCAATACCACTGCCCTTTGTCCGGAGGAGCCAAATGAAAGTCAGCTAGGACGAGTGGGGCCCCCTAGGTGGAGTGGGGCCTCCTAGGTGGAGTGTGGCCCCCTAGGTGGAGTGTGGCCCCCTTGGCGGAGTGTGGCCCCCTTTGGCCCCCTAGGTGGAATGTGGCCCCCTGTGGCCCCCTAGGTGGAGTGTGGCCCCCTTTGGCCCCCTAGGTGGAGTGTGGCCCCCTGTGGCCCCCTAGGTGGAGTTTGGCAGCCTCCTAGGTAAATGCATCAAAATGCATCTATAAGCGTTTTAAGGTCCCATCGTAGTCCTCTGAAGGGGAGCTGCCAGCAGATTCCCCTCCTTATGAAGTAGCAGTAGTTCCTTGAAAATGAGTAATATTGTAGCAATACAGTAGGAACTAAGGTATACTCTAGCTGTCCCTTTGTGACTTGTCATCACTGCTAAGGCCTCCCTCAGAGCGTCCTGCTGAAGACATCACTGAAAAGTAATGGACTCTCTTTGTTTCATTATGTTAATGAAACACAACACCTCACCATCTACCACTGGCTGTTGATGCCGCTGGTGACTGTCCCCTCACGTTGATCCTCCATTCACCTTAAGCTGGGTGGCAGTGGATCTGTGAGGATTTAGATGTTGTGCTACTGTAGATACAAATAAATGCTTCGGAAGATTCTGGATTCATTTCTTGTTATCTTTAGACATGGAACACATCGTCAAGGTCTTTTCGTTTTGTGTTTCTGGAGATATCATTTAAAGCCATCGAGCACACGTTCACCTCCCCCCCTTGTTTATTTTCTCTCTCTCTCTCTCTCTCTCCCTCTCCCTCTCCCTCTCCCTCCCTCTCCCTCTCCCTCTCTCCCTCTCCCTCTCCCTCTCCCTCTCTCTCTCTCTCTCTCTCTCTCTCTCTCTCTCTCTCTCTCACTCATTTTCTCCCTCTCTCCTCCCGAACAGAGACATCACATTTGTCTCCATCAGCTGCAGAATGCACCTATTCCCCAGGGCCCTTCTGCTGTGTCACACTGAGTTTGTCACTCTACATTAGGGCCTCGGTTCTCAGGAAAAAGCTGGGGCCCCAGATACACACACACCAACACACACACACATTTTATCATTCATTACAGTCGGGCTGTTTTCTTTTTTCTACCTTGAGTATCTAGTCTGTCTGACATAATTTGCCGCAGCCTTCAGCGAGCTTGTCTACCAACCTTCCCCTCCACGCATCAGAGGAGCCGGGCCCTTTGTTACATCTGCTGCTCTGCTATGAGTCACCTACGTCAACGTTTATTTACAGTAATATTGCTTTATAATATAAATGCAGTAGCTTGCTTCAACATACAGCATGCCGCTGTAATATTACAGTAATTTACTGGCAGCAAAACAATGAGGCTTGCACCATTGGACTCCTTGGAGTCTTAGCTTTCATGTTAGTTAGTTTGTGTAGATAGCATGATGTGAAAAGATCATTTAGAAGCATGTCAGCATTTAGCTACTATCTGATGTAAACCGGATATGTAGGAGGCACCTGGCCTCTAGCCATATAAACGGGGTCCCCACTCACAAACACCCGATATACAACAACGACCTTTCCAAGAGAGCAGCCTTTTATTTCATCACCTAGAAAACACAACCAACAAAGGTGTTATCCTGTACCTCAGACCCACCCCCAAGTACCTCTGTGGCGGTGCCCGAATTCCCCAAACTCCAACAAGGCAAACGTTATTTTCCCATGATTCTTTGCTATTTACAGTATATGGCTGTAAATGTACACATTGACAGAGGAAATGCTTAAACGATCATTGCGACTCCCACAATACACTGTTTTTCACAGTATTTTACTGTAAAACCTGAATACAGTAGATCACTGTTGGATCAAAGTCTTACAGTGTAACCAATCCATAGGGGGGGTTCTCTAGCTACCGCCATGCCCTGAGCCGTCGCTGGCTTCCCCTTAATACAGGAAACCCAACGACAGGAGACCAAAAGCAGGCAGAACACCCACACCTTTAAGAGAGCTAGAATGAGCAGTGGTCCAAAGTGTGGCACTGGGAGTTCAATACAAAACCATCAAAACACAAGCGTGTAGCGGGTCAAAACTAAGACACGACGGGCTAAGTATGTATGTCAACTACGTATGTGCGTCAAGCGAAAAAGGAAGAGACAAAAGATAGTAAAGGGAAGGCCTATGGGTTTGTTTCCCCTTCTGTGACTTCTCAGTTGGAAAGGAGGAAGCGCTGTGCGACAACATGCTCCGTCCACAGGACCATCACACGTCTACCATGAAGGAGCTGGACGCCACCAGGTCAGTACTGCAATGGACGCGGCTTTCTTTCAGAAACTGAAGAGACATGGGAGGTTTTGCTAGCTTTCTGTTAGAATCCGTCAGAATTATGAATCTTTTCTCTCAAGACGAGGAAGACGAGATCCTTCAGTTATTTGCTTCTTAAAGAATTTGTACCCGTACTCCACTATACAATTGTCATATGAATGTATGTACTACTACTCCACTATACAATTGTCATATGAATGTATGCACTACTACTCCACTATACTAATGTAATGTCATATGAACGTATGTACTACTACTCCACTATACTGATGTCATATGAATTATTGTCAGCTTTTTAAAATATGTTGGTAACCCTTTGCATTAAGGGTACACTAATTCACCATTAGTTAACCAACAAATAATAGTAGACACAGTAATAAGCAGTAACTAAAAGTTAATTAACAGTTAAATATTGTTTAAGTAATCATTTACTATTGTTGTTCATATTAACTAAGTTAATAGTGTGCATGTTAACTAATGTATTAATGTATACATAATTTAACAGGGTTATGGTTAAATCGAATTCCAACCCACTTACCCTAATCCCTATCCTAATACTATATCATTATGCTTATTGCTGTATTAACTATTGTTCATAATCGTCAACTAATTTACCCATATTTCAAAGTGTTACCTATGAATTCAAGCTTTATGTGAACAGATATATTTACATAGAAATACTACTACATATAGAGAGAGATACAGAGAGGGCGAGACAGAAAGAGAGAGAGACAGAGGAGAGAGAGATACAGAGATGGAGAGAAAGTTAGAGAGAGAGAGAGAGAGAGAGAGAGAGAGAGAGAGAGAGAGAGAGAGAGAGAGAGAGAGAGAGAGAGAGAGAGAGAGAGAGAGGCCTAGAGTAAGAAAGGGACTGTTGACATTGTTTTTTAAACTGTTGTATCTTGAGTTAGGGTCCTGTTGTGTTGGTTCCTTCACCAACACAGCAGATCCCAATACGTGAGATTGCTTGGCATCAATACCCCTTTGGGATTTGCTTCAGAGAGAGTGTGATTGTGCGTCTCCTCTGTTCTCAGGCTGAAGGACAAGGAGCACCGGAGCCGTCTGAGTCTGTTCCTGACTAAGTCAGGCTCCCACGAGAACGTCAGCCGCAATAAGAAGACACCTGCAGCGCCCAAAAAGTGAGCCAGAACCCTGTAACAAGAACCGTGCGCAGTCTTAGGCTCATCTCTGTTAGTAGAAACAATACGAAAGAGTAGAGGCCACTCTGTGGATCGCTCCCACGGTGTGTTGTATCCACCAATAAATTGAAGCTCAATGTTTCACATTGGGATCGCATAATCCCAATGTTAAATGTTTACATTGCTTTAGTTGTGGGAGAAAAACCTATTGGGAGCGATATACAGTGTGTGGACTCTATTCTTTCAATCATGTCGTTTCCTAAGTCAGCCATGTTACATCCATCCCTTCCCTATGAATCAGGACTGCATCAACCTGGAACAATAACATCCACACATGCTTTAACAAATGAGCCACGGTTTGACTCTTTTCGTTTTACAATTAGGTAACTGTTGATGACTGTGTTGCATATTTGCAGTATCTCCGTGGAGACAGCTCTGAGATGGAGCCAGTCGTTTGAGGAGCTGCTCAGCTGCTCAGGTAAGATTGAACCTCAAAGTGTTTCTCTACTGATTGTGGCAAATGGCCGTCCAAAACAGTTTAGTGTGCTGCCATACACAATGTCCATGTCATTGTCTCGTTGTAATGCTCTCCCTGGAATGAGGAACAGTGAGTTGTGTTTTTGTTTGCCCTGGGGGGTAATTGGCCCAAAGAAAGAGGCCTAAGACTTTGTTTTGTAACCAGGGAAGCAGCTCAAATACAGAAGCCTTCCACTTCCTTATTGCTGTTTATAGCAGCCAATCAGGTTGAGGCTACAAAAAGACCTGCGAAAAGGGGATGTTGGGGAGAGGTTTGAGACAAATGTACTTACTTGACAATTGAATTCTTAATATCTCTAATAAGTCAATATCCTCGCCCTTGATTATCCCTACGACTAACAACTTAAATAACAGCTATTATTCATTCAATTTTAGAATTAATTTGTAAATTAAAGACATGCATCTAAATTGTAATTCTTAATAATTATGTTACTATGTTATAGGTTATACAAAGTTTATTTTATATAAATACTCACATAGAAAGTGACCAGACCTCATATGCCCAAATTCTAGTTACAACCAGGATCAGACACCATAATGTTTCAGTGTGGAACTGAAACAATGCCACATACACACACTCTACACGCACAGACACACATACACACACACACAGTCAATAATGACATGTATCTGTTTCTCCGTCTCCAAGACGGTGTGGAAACCTTCTCTCAGTTCCTCCGGACAGAATTCAGCGAGGAGAACATTGAGTTCTGGCTGGCCTGTGAAGATTACAAGACTGTGGACTCAGATACCAAACGACTCTCTAGAGCCAAGCAGATTTATACCATCTTCATCCAATCAGAGGCCCCTAAAGAGGTATGGACAGCATATATTCACGCATCTGGTTTGCCATAAATACCAAAATATTTATAGATATACCATTTGGCACTTTTATTCAAAGCACCTTACAAGACATTTAGTGCATACATTCTTAGCACGGGTGGCATCAGTTGGAATCTAAAGCTCAACCCCACCGGGGGTTAGTGCCATGCTCTAGCAGCTGAGTCAGAGAGGATGGCAATGAGCTAGCAGGACCATTGCCATGAGACAGTCATTTCAATGTGAAGTATCCTGGTCCATGAATGAGTGTAGCCGCTATCTGTAACACAACAACCCCCCCAAAGGCCCCTTCTTAAGCCCTTCCCTTCTAGCAGAGGGGAGCTTGAACACCGTGGTCCTCAGGGGGAAACAGGCAGCCGGGGTTCACAGTGAAGACAGCGTGAACTCAGAAAACCAGGAACCCGTTACTTCAGGGCAAGCCAACCGTGGTTTCACACGCAGCTACTGAAACTGACGTCACACGGTGGAGACGCATTGGTTTGAGAGCTCCACCACACTTTGCTGCTACTGCAGAGCTGAACAAGCCTGTCGCCCACGCACTCTCAGTCTGAGAAGCAGGATCTACGTATGCAACGAAAAAAAACTGTGAACAAACTAAAGTATCTGGAGCAGTTTACAAAGAGAGAGTAAACATGGCCAGGTCCATGCTAAAGCCACATTAGTCAGGTGGTCTTCAACCAACACATGCAAGAGTCTGAGGAGCAGCAGGATTTATATTTGGAAAGTATCAGTATCAAGAAAAAAGACAAAAAGGTTTGTATTATTCCTCTGTGCATGTTCAGACCTCAACCAGCCTTTCCTCTCCTGCTCCTCCCTCCGCAGGTCAACATCGACCACGCCACCAGGACGGCCATCCAGAGCGCCATGACCCAGCCCACGCAGCACTGCTTCCAGGCTGCCCAGCGCACCGTGTTCAGCCTGATGAAGAAGGACTGCTACCCCAGGTTCCTGACTTCCGCCCTCTACCTCCGCCTAAGCCACAAGTCGGCACCGGGCGGGGCCGTCATGCTCCGCAGGCGCTCGCGCTCCTGCGTCTTCGCCGACCGAGCCGAGGCAGAGGCGGCGTCGGCCTGGTGACGGCCGCGGCTGGCACGCCGAGCGGCCAGGGTGGGAGGCGGTGCCGGCCTGGTGACGGCCAGCGGGCGGGACGCAGAGCGGCCCAGGGGAACACATTAGGACCCACGCTCACATGCACACCTGGGTTTAATTAAGGCTGAATGGCTGAGTTATTATGTTCATACCGGTGATGGCCCATAGTGCATAATCATTAATGTTATACATACTGTATATAGTGTTCCTGTTTGACATTGAGGACACCAAAGTACATCAAAAGACCATCAGGTTAACTTGATGTCTGAAATGCTTTTCCCGTGCCTACGGCAATTTACTAATGAAATAATTTTGTTAACATGACAGTTAAGGATTCAGCTGGCCTTTATCAGATAAAGATTGGTTAGTGTGCATGTCAACGTGCTGTCAGCAGTGAAGCCCTCTGACATATTTCTTCCTTAGAAGTGTCTCAAAAATATTCACATGAAAGATTAACTTTTGTCAATCATCTCCCTCGAAAACAAATTTTATTTTTGGCAAGAGGCACAGCAAATTTAGTGGAGGTCATCTTAGGTTTGTTAGCCCAGCTCCAAGCAAGCCTAAGAACCAGCCGATGCTTGGATTCAAACAGTGGTTATACTTCAAGTGCTTTGTCTCTAAATACAACAGCATAATGCCACAGGGGGAACATTAATCACGTTAATATGCATCCCTTCAACTTAATGTGACTTGGAGCCAATTAAGATCATTTTTCTTTCTCACCTCAACCGGCAATCCTCTGCTCTCATGTTGCACTAAGAGGGAAGGATGTATTTACTATTCATTAAAATATCCCGCAGCGGTGACAGAGAACCATATATCATGGTTTTATACTCATACTAAACGTATTTAATTTCCCCCGCATGAATTTAGTTTATTAAAAATATTTTTGATGATCATATATGTGGACTTGCTTTAAGTAAAATGTAAATTATTAAATAACCTGTTGAGTAATTATACAAAGAAGAAATAAATGCGCATTTTAAAGACACTCTTTGTATCATTCATTAGCTAGGATGACGGCCACGCCTAAGTTTGACAGATGGACCCCCATAAAGATTTTTCTTTCCTCATTCCAAATTGCGGAAAAATGTATCTACCATGTGAGTCAGCAAACGCCCCCTGGATGGTTTCGGTATGCGCAGCACACAACACTTCCTACAGAGAGGAATATGTGTTCATTTCAGTCCATCAGAGGTCCTGCTGGGCTTGGCCACTGCAGATTGAATATGCATTGCAACGCAAGAGTGTGTTTGTTCCACATACGCACACAATGCATATGAACACAAACACACATCAACGCACTCACATAGACACAGGCACGCATGCATACATGAACCCAAACATAGACGTACACACAAGCACATTTGGACACACAGCCTTGCGTGTATACACACACACACGTGCGCCTACACACATTTTGTGAACCATTTTATTATATCAGCTTTAGTTGATAAAAAAAAGATTATCTTTTGAAAAGAATTGCTGCCGGTGTCCAACATCTTTATAACCTCACACACGTGTGTGTGTGTGTGTGTGTGTGTGTGTGTGTGTGTGTGTGTGTGTGTGTGTGTGTGTGTGTGTGTGTGTGTGTGTGCTAATCAGGATGATGGAACCTGTTAATAGAGTGTGTGTGGGGGGGGGGGGGCAATACATCTTGGGATAGCGATTCATTAGTTCTGCAGTACTTTGGTCCGGTCAGAATGCCGGTGTAATCTCAGTCCATTAGTGTGATCTGTTCCTGTCCATTGTAAAGTGGGAGAGGCTTCAGCCGACTGCTTACCTGACTAGAATAAACTGGAAGAGGATGGAAGATGAAAAGATTATGAATGCATGAAAAATAGATGAAATTATCGTAGATTGATGAAAAATTGATGGATTGATGAATGTATTATGGATGGAATAATTCATTATTGGTGCACGGATTATTGGTGAATGGATAATGGATTGATGAATTGATTATGGATGGAAAAATTCATTATTGGTGCACAGATTATGTGTGAATGGATAATGGATTGATGAATGGATTATGGAAGAATGTTTATGGATTGACGAATGGATTACGGATGATGAACGGAATATGGGTGAATGGGTTATGAATTGATGAATGGATTATGGGACAGTGGATTATGGATAGTTTGATGTAGTATGGATAGATGAATGGATTAAGGATGATGAACGGTTTTTTTTCAAAGGATGGTTTTACACAGTGTAAACTATCTAGTGCATGAGTTTTGGTGCATACGACAAAAACAGCCTTTCCTGGAATCCGTAATATAACTTATCAGGAACTTCAAGTCAGTGGAGCAATAACAGTTATTTTAGGATTTGTTTTGACATTTGGCATTATGAGTCTGTAATAATTGTGTGGTATTTCTATATATGACGCTTTAAGTTTTTAACAAGGACACTCAAATACAGAGAATATATTTATATAATGGATGTCTTCGGTGTGAGACCATATAGTTGTCGATATACTGTAATACAATAATGCTCATTTTGAGAAAGAAATGAAACATTGGGCAATTAGTGTTGATTCTGATATGTGTGTTAATGTTTTTGGTGGGAAATCAAATCAGAGAAACGAAGATCTGCAGTGCCTCACTGTGGTTGAAGAGCAGCAGACTTCCTCCATTTGTTCAAAAAGGTAAATAGATCTTACTGCCACATTTTTAAAACTTGCATTGATTCTGTTTAGGAGAAAACACATTTCGATTTGTTTAATCTAACCCCTCTATCTACAAAGGAATGGCTTTTTCATTGCTGTGCCAGCATTAAAAGCATGAGAGGGGAGAGGAAGGGAAATCTCCATCCATGAGGCATTTGATATGAGAGCGCTGGGATGTTCACCTGTGCCTACATGCAGTGCCTTCTTTGAAAATCAAATCCCTGAGTTGGTCGGCCTTCGACTGTACACACGCAAATGTGGCTTGTGCCGTGGTGTTTTCCCTTCGCCGGGTCAGATTTACATTACGTGTTTGTTTGGCCACATGATGTCCCGGCCGGCCTGCTCAAGGTTACCAACCTTTACCAGGCTTGATGTGTCTCTCTATTGGATGCCGTCTGGTGAACTGTCAACAAACACTGCCTTTCATTTATTGTGAATATGTGATCAAAAGCGTTTTTCTTTAAAAGGCCAGTGCATCATACAGAGAGCAGACATCATTGCAATGATACATAAATATATATATATTAGAGCTGTCAAGCGATTAAAATATTGAATCGTGATTAATCGCTTTAATGTCATAGTTAACTCACGATTAATCGCCATTAATCGCATTTTTTTTTCTATGCTAAATATCCCTTGATTTTTTTGTCCCATAATTCTTCTCATTTTAATTCTCTTATCAACATGGTGAAGTGCATCGGCTTGCCCTGTGCAAATGATTTTTTATTGATAACAACATTGGCATATACTGATCAAAAAAGGACGATACAAAAAAAGAGCCTCTAGTGCAATTAAACGACTGCTTTGAACAAATGTCATTTGAACATAGCAGTCAGGCTACTGCTTCTTTGTTTTGAGCCAAAGAAAAAAAAAAAAAAAAAATTGTTTTTTTTAAATAAAATAATTGCGTTAATCGCACGATAATTTTTTTAACGCCGTTAAAATTGGTTTGCATTAACGTCGTTAATAACGCGTTTAACTGACAGCTCTAATATATATATATATATATATATATCAAATTATGAAAAGGAAAGAGATTTTGCTTGGATATAAAAACATTGTTTTAAGCCGCACAAAAGAAAACTGGACATTTTCTGTGTAGGCATTTGTCCATACACTATGTACTGATACCAGCCCCTCTCATATCAGTATACCATACTTGATTTCATTAATTAACATTCAAGCCCTGATACTTTGATTTTACAATGTTGAATTCCAAACATGAGTGCACTGTCTCCCTTAGTAATTCAAAGTGCGATGCACAGATTTGCACCAGTTTGCCTAACTTACAAACACATGCAAATCTCCCATGCATCTACGTCACCCATGTTTCAAGAAGAATTGTGCTCATGCTCTTTTCGCTCATTTTTAAATTCATTAATGCAAGTTTTTTGTCACTGATGAATACGGAGAGTTGATATGTAAATCTGGGGAAAGGATTTTCCGCTGAAATTTGCTTGTGGTAAGGATCCCCTCCCGCAGTAAAAAAACAAAAAAAAAACAGCCCGGTTGCCATCATAGTTTGAAAATGATGACAAAGTCTATGTTCGGTTTTTCTTAATTTTCTTACTATGAAGCATTTTATGTTGTAAGGTGCCCTGCTTGATGGCTTGGGCTCTTCTTCAGTCTTTTGGATTGTTTCAGCTTCTAAGTGATGTCAACCGTCTCGCAAATGTAAAGGTGAGATGTAAAATTCATCACATCCTCCTTCATTTAAAATATATCCAGCCCTATTCTTCCCTTAATCGCCATTACAGATAAATCATGAAGGAATACGACTAAAGAAGGGACTAAATCACAGCGGATCAGGTGATGCCGCAGACCAGAAGGGAGGATGCACCCTAAGATCACAGCAACAATACTTTGCATGGTCATTTCCATATTTTCCTTCATGGTGGTGGAGGACCTCATCTAGCTTTGTCCCGTCACTTGCCTCCCTCATCTCGGGACAATCTCAATCCCAGCGTCGCACTGGCAGGACCTTTCTTCTCTTCCCCTCACAGCGGACGTGGAGATGGGGATAAAGTGAGTGCCTTCATATTTGATTCCAGGGCCTTTTCCATTTTCAACAGGGCTTCAGCTTACTGCAGCAATGTGGAAAGTGCCAGGGACTTTTGCCTTTGCTGTAAGTTTTTAATTTTTTTTTTGCAGTTTGCGGCCTATCTATTCCGACACCCCTCCAAAAAATAATCATGCCGATTTTTCAGAGTCGATGATGGCAGGGCTTTGAATGCACCAAATACATACAAATTGCAGAATGATTCATTACTTTGTATGGATGGATATGTAGGACATGTGTTGCGCAGTTCACAGATTACTGGGCTAGTGACCGCTCTTGCCACTCTTTTCAAGGGTAGATTGTGTTGCTTTCCTAAGGACCCGCTGGAAGATATTGATAAGTGGGGGGAATCAGTGGACAAAGTCTTGAGCTCTAAAGGTAACTTTGCATTTTTATCCAACTTGAAAAGATATGTATAAAAATGTGATCCCAAAATATGACATTCTACATTGAAATGAAAAAAACAAAACCCATTGTACCTGACTGTGCTTCACAGCTGGACAGATAGCCTTCGTGGAGTTCCTCAAGTCTGAGTACAGCGAGGAGAACATACTGTTTTGGCTGGCATGTGAGGAGTACAAAAACATCAAGAACAGTCCGGAAATGATCTCCTCGGCCAACAGGATCTACACAGAGTTTGTGCAGACAGAGGCACCTAGACAGGTATGAAGAAAATAAATATCTAACTATATCGGCAGAGATCTTTTTTGTTTATGTTCCAATCGATTTCGATGCTGGTTAATGAAATGGTTAGTATTTCGGGAACAATCGCCTAAATTGTACAATCATCAAAAAGTAGTAGTAGATTGGGTTGAAATATATAATCTAGTAACAGTCGGGTAAAAATGTATTTTATCAAAAAGAGGATTGTTAAAGGCCAAGCTCAGACATATAACTGACTAAGGACTAAGCCTTTATAGCAGAAACATTGTGGGTGCCCTTCTCTTTTCAGATTAACATAGACTGCACTACAAGAGAAAACATCACCAAGAACATCTCGCAGCCCACACTGACGTCATTCGACTCGGCGCAGAAGCTCATCTACAGCCTGATGGCCCGAGATTGTTACCCCCGGTTCCTGAAGTCTGACGTCTACCAGGGTCTCCTCATGAGAAAGGAACCCAGTTGACTCTTTTTGTTTGGTTTTGGTTTTCAAACCACCCCCCACTGTCCCCCTACCCTCAAACCTATGGATGAACCCCCGCACCAACCGCTATGGTCCCCTCCTGGGACCAGTCCCGTCCTTGGTCCTGTCCCGGGTCCTGTCCCTCCTGGGTCCTGTCTCCTCTGGGATCCTATCTCCTCCTGGGTCCTGTCTTTCCGTGTGGCTAACTGGATTACGCCATAACACTGCCGCGTTCCTTTACAGCGCATCAGAAGCAGCCGTTGTTGTCCTTGTGTGATGGTTTAGCAGTACATACCTGTAATATAGCTCATGTCTGGTGTTTAGATCAAGAAAAACGAACCAAAAAAATGTTTTATGTAACACATTTTTCATCTATACACTATACACATGCATTTCAATACACAAGCAATTTATTGTAAATAGTCTTATTGACATCCAATCAAATTTGAATTGAAAAAAAAAAGCATCTTTCACTTTTGAAATGAATCTAATAAAGTTTAAATAAAAGTCCCCCAGAAGCGTTGACTCATGTGTTTGCTCGGCCTCTTATCAGTGGTTGAACAGCGCTTCTCAAACTGTGGCTAACTGTGATACATAAAGTACTATATAGAGAGACCTTTTAATGATATTTAAATGTAATGATTTTATGATGATCTCACTTTTTAGCTATTTTGGAAATGGAAATGTCTGGCTTATTTTACAGCTTAGAATATTTGGTTCAAAGGCAAAAAGGACATGCAAGATTACAGTGTGCGTGTGACATGCTAATAGGGGCGTTGTCATGTTGAAACTAATGCAAATCATGACGTGAGTCCACAGCATCAAAGTCAAAGACCACTAGGAGGCGACAAAGTTAAACTAACTGTTTCATTACTACGCTACTGAAGTATTTCTGCAAACAATTAGTTTGTCGTCATGTAGCACAAGCAAGGAAATTCAGGCTTGGCTTAAAGTTGGTTACAATAACTAGCATCAGTTATTTGCATTAATATAGTGATATAAGACCAACAAGATTCAATGTAATAATACATTGGCATAAACATTGAACCAAAATGCATAGTGGTGCTGTTGAGGTGTATTCCTAACTTTGACAAAATAGGTCACGATTAGTGCCTATTTTGTCCATAGAAAGTGAAAGAAGGAAGCCTGTTGGTTTCTCATACAACTACCATCTGTCATCAGCAGCATCCATTCATTGCTACATGTATGTCTTGGGTGAGTGTGCTGTGGTGTTCTGTCTGTACACATTGAGCCACAGCTTCCTTCCTGCATCTAATACTCTGCTGTGACCTGTTTCTCTGTGCGGGTAGCCCACTATTGAGGCTTCCTGCAAGAATTATTCAGTTGAACGTGTGACAAATGCGCTGCATGGCTGTGTAGCTGTTATTGGGATCACTACTCAACTGCGACTCATAGCAGTCAGTAAATAAGTGTATACATGTGCACACCCGCTGCAACAGTATGTCCTATACTACTGGACTCTGTATGACACTGACTGCAGCTTCAGGGAAAGGCATTCGATAGTTGTGCCACAACAAGTCCTCCATTGAGGCCAGAGGCAGGCCCAGAACCACATCCAAAAGGGATTATTCCATTACTTCCTCTACCAAATTCTCACAACATTAAATGTTAATATCTGCATCCCTAATACAGGAAGTTAACATTTATGTCTAAAGTTTCTTAAAAAATGTCCCATTCCACCAATCCCCATTGGGGTTATAAGAGAGCGCCCATTAAACAGCCCTGGAGCCCGCAGTGATCAAGAGCCGTGCTGCTGGTTTTTTCCATTGGCTTATTTGCATCCAAAAACCTCAAACCAAACAAAGTGGTGACCTGTGAGGCACAACAGTGACACGCGGCTCTAGCGCCACCGAGCAGGGGCGCGTCATCGCCACTTCCTCTTTGTGGTTAGACGGCACTGAATGACGTTCTGAACCGGGTGAATAGAGATATAAACCTCGATGTGTTGAAGTCTGATCGTCAGCCGATGAAGCAAAGCCGTCTGTAATACGCTAGGAGCTCAACCATTCTTTAACATATATAAATAAATATATATATATATTTTGCTGAGGATGCTGAGGCCACCGATGGAAGCTAAGGACAAGAGGAGAAATGGGTATGTTTTGGCTTAAGTGATTGAGTTGAAACTGTAGAACCATTCAATATATAATCACATACCTCGGCCACTAGTGGCTGAAGGGGGTTTGCTACCTCATCCATGGATGCATCATTTAACTTTCTTTTCTCAATCAGGGACGGGAAATCAAGGTCTAAACTGCTGGGTACGTCTTCTCGGAAGTTGAGCACCAGAGGGTACGCACACACGCCACATTCTGTTGTCTGATCAGGCAGCGGGGGGAGGGAGTGAAGGAGTTAATGCAATTTTCCTTCCCTTGCAGGCTTTCTTTTGAGGAGGTGAACCAATGGTCGCAGTCCCTGGCAAGGCTTCTTGAATCCCCCTGTAAGACACCCGTTCGGAAAGCTACCAAATAAGCACTTTTACATAATGCTTATGCAACATTTGATAGGCTAATGTGAAACTATAGACCTCTGTTGACTTTGTTTTTGTTTCGTTTTGTTGTTTTTCTACGTTTAGATGGCATGATTACATTTCAGGCCTTTTTAAAGGCAGAGTTCAGTGACGAAAATCTTGAATTCTGGCTGGTGTGCGAGGACTACAAGAAGGTTAAGCGTTCCTTTCGACTGTCTGCTAAGGCCAGGAAGATCTTCAACTGCTTCATTCGAGTTGAAGCTCCGAGAGAGGTATATCAGCCACATTGGGATCCATAAACAGACATACACAACCCTACGTCTCAGTCTACTTTCAATACAATCACCCGTCCACATCAATCCCTCTCCCTGCAGATAAACATCGACCACCAGACCAGAGAGCTGACCAAGAGGAACCTGCAGGCCCCTACCACCGCCTGCTTCATGGAGGCCCAGAAGACGGTGTTCGGCCTGATGGAGAAGGACTCGTACCCGCGCTTCCTCAGGTCCAGTATCTACAAGACCTTAATGGACTCCAGGTCGGAGAGCTTCAAGATGTAAGGGATTGTCCATCCTGGATGTTCTGGATGTGAGATGTGTGATGTGAGGGCGAGGAGGCCCTACAGGAGGAGAGCTGTGTGAGCTGCTGAAGGACTGACCTCACACCATGAGGGGAGGACAGTTGTGCCTTGCTTGCAATCTTAAAGCATTTTTGCATACTGTGCTTGGTGCAAATAGATGGTGAATTCTAAGGTTTCCATGTTTCTGCCGGGTTAATATGGCAATGTTGATGATGATAGTGATGATGAGGCAAATACAAAGAAGGGGTAGAAGAAATTCATGGAGGAAGACAAATGTGTGTACAGTTTTAATCAGGTCAAGTGGATCAGTATTGATCCCAGTGCAAGGCCTTGGTGACATGTTCCATGTGTTCCATGCATAATAAAAAAAGTTGCTAACTGAACCCCCGAGCAGAGTTGTTGTCAACACTAACCCTACTCCTATATTATACATTCATGGAAAGTAAAGACATTACTTGCATTTACTTAATTCAAATTTATATTTATAAAATATCTGCACAACCTGAGCTTGTTTCCAAAGGGTCACTAATATCTCAAAAATAATCTAATTCGACTAAATAACAATCTGAAAGATTAACTCAATTCTTAACGGCTTTTATCAGAGGATGTGTTTTTTCGCTTTAATTCAAACCAGCTACCGTAAGAGCTAGGAGAGCAAGAGTCACTCTAATTGGCTGAGTGTTTCTAACAATTGTAGGGACGCAGCAGTATTTGGAAATCAATCGCATCCCAGCCAAAGTCAGAATGATAATCATTACGAAAGTCAAACTTTTGGAATGCAGCGATTGTCTAATGGCAGATTAGTGATGCATCACTAACATCACTAGCATCGCTAGGAGCACTAGCATCACTTGGAGCACTAGCATCACTAACATCACTAGCATCGCTAGGAGCACTAGCATCACTTGGAGCACTAGCATCACTTGGAGCACTAGCATCACTAACATCACTAGCATCGCTAGGAGCACTAGCATCACTTGGAGCACTAGCATCACTAACATCACTAGCATCGCTAGGAGCACTAGCATCACTTGGAGCACTAGCATCACTAGCATCGCTAGGAGCACTAGCATCACTTGGAGCACTAGCATCACTTGGAGCACTAGCATCACTAACATCACTAGCATCGCTAGGAGCACTAGCATCACTTGGAGCACTAGCATCACTAACATCACTAGCATCGCTAGGAGCACTAGCATCACTTGAATCAGTAGGTGCAGGGAGGCACTGAAGGCGGAAGTATTGTTACGTCTTTTTTAGTGTGGACGGAAACCTGACATGTGAACACGGGGAGAACATGCAACTCCCCCCCCAGCCCCCCAACGGGGTTTGAACCAAGGACCATCCTGCTGTGAGGCAACAGCGCTGTGTAATGTAATGACTGAATGTAATTCTGCATATTTCAATGATTCGGCGCATTCTCCAACCCTAATGGTACATTCCCCTCCTGCCACGGAACAGCCCTACACCATGGTGCGGCGGTAAGGCCGAGCTCTGCACTACCAACTGAGGGATAAGGAAGTGCAAGATTATCGCCGAACGAATTTGCATTGAATTTAAAATGTCTCCTATAGTTCACCAACAAATGCAGTATTGAAAAAGGATGAAAGAACTGGTAGTCCTTTCCGAGCATGCTGTTTGTAGATGCATTAAATGGGCAGCGACTGTGTAACAAGATGGGTTAGTAAAGGGGTAAAGGGACAATATACATTAAAATGACTTCGAAGGTCCAGCCAGTGCTCAGTGTTGTGTAGTGTCATGCGTGTAGAGAAGTGCTTAGTTCAGTACCTTAACCGTACAGACGACACACAGCCCTACACAGGACAAATACCTCCACCCATAGCTCCATGGAACATGAAATTTATCAACTGAAACACAAAGAACTAGAAATACTAGGTGACTCTGGAAGGCCACTAGGTAGACAACGACCTGAAGCTGAGAGGATGAAAACCAGGGGTGATAGACTGTGGGGCTGATCAACCTTAGGTGAGGGAAGGACGTCATCAGGGCGGAGACAGGGGATTAGGAACGTGCTGAAGGTGAGAGAGGGGGCGTGTCCGGGTGGTAACATAAGCCCATGTGACTGAGCTCACTATGAAGAAATTAGTTCTCGGAGTACTATTAAACATACAAAGTAAAAGCCAATGACAATCTGTTGAATCGGTTGAGGGATGTTACCTGAGGTATTAGGTTAAAGGGACACTGTAATATTTGAAGTCATTTATTACCTCAAATCAACGTTTTCATTCATAAATAAGTCCTCTGTTAGGGTAGCGTTAGCTGCTGGACCCAAGAGCAGAACACAGAGACAGGACAGGAGTTGGAGTGACGGTGAACAGGTTTATTTAGTACAGCTAGGAGTGAAGCAGGAGGTAGGTTGGAGTGGGGCGTATCAGGCTGGCGGGAGTGAAGACTGCAGGCTGGAGGTGACGATCCAAAAACTGAAGGAGAGAGAAAACAAAGGTGAGGCACGAGAATTCCACAAGAGAGAACACTAGAGAGTTTGCACTGGAGCCAGGAACGAGTAATTACCACGGTAACACGAAGTACGATCTGGCGATGACTGCACGGAAACCAGGTGTATTTGAAGGGGAGTTGATGAGTTGATGCAGGCCAGGTGTGAGCAGTTGAGTGGCAGTCAAGGCACAGAGACAGACAGGGGGCGTGGCCAACACAGGGGCAGAATACACAGCACCACAACAGTGGCCATGACAGGACCTTCCCCTCAACGGACGCCTCGTGGCGGCCTAGGCTTAACAGGGTGAGCCAGATGAAAATCCTGAATGTGAGAGGGGTCGAGGATGAGTCCCTGAAACGAGACATGAAACGTGGGGTAAACGGCTGTTCCGCCCCCTCCAGCCAGTGCCGCCACTCCTCCAACGCCAGCTTCACAGCAAGCAGCTCTCTGTTGCCAATGTCATAGTTGCGCTCAGCAGGTGATAGCCGGCGAGAGAAGAAGGCACAGGGATGAATCTTCTCATCAACAGGAGCACGTTGGGACAGAACGGCCCCCACTCCAGTGTCAGAGGCATCGACTTCCACGATGAACTGCCTGGAGGTGTCAGGTTGGATCAGAATAGGGGCGGATGAGAATAGTCCTTTGAGCCTCGAAAAGGCAACATCCGCCTCTGGTGTCCAGGCATATGGGATTGCGGGAGAGGTGAGGCGAGTGAGAGGGGCTGCAACCCTGCTGTAGTCGCGGATGAACCTCCGGTAAAAATTGGCAAAACCGAGAAACTGCTGAAGCTTCTTGCGTGTCCCGGGAACGGTCCAGTCTGCCACCGCCTTGATTTTCTCTGGGCAGGTCCTCACCTGCCCGCTCTCAATGATGTAACCGAGGAAGGAAACAGAGGTTGCACTGAACTCGCATTTCTCAGCCTTTACATAGAGTTTATTCTCCAGCAGCCGCTGGAGAACTTGCCGCACATGATGGACGTGTTCCTCCTTGTTGCGGGAAAAAATTATGATGTCGTCTATATAGACGAAGACAGAGCGGTTGAGGAAGTCCCGGAGGACGTCATTGACCAGGTTCTGGAACACAGCGGGGGCATTCGTCGGACCGAAGGGCATTACAAGGTACTCGAAGTGGCCAAGGGGGGTGTTAAAGGCAGTCTTCCACTCATCTCCCTTACGGATACGCACCAGGTGGTATGCATTGCGTAGGTCCTGTTTAGAAAAGATAGTGGCGCCCTGCAGAGGCTCGAACGCGGAACTGATGAGGGGCAAAGCATACTTATTTCTAACAGTGATGTTATTGAGATCACGGAAATCAATACAGGGGCGAAGATATCCTTCTTGGTAACAAAGAAAAACCCTGCACCAACGGGAGAAGACGATGGCCCAATGAGGCCAGAAGAGAGCGAATCCTGAATATACCCCTCCATGGCGCCCTTTCAGGGCAGGACAAGTTGTACAGGCGACTACTGGGCAAAGGGGCACCGGGGAGGAGCTCAATGGCGCAGTCATAGGGACGATGGGGAGGCAAGGAAAGTGCACGACACTTGCTGAACACCTCTACAATGTCGTGATATTCAGGGGGTACTAAGGACAGGTCGGGGGGTTCCTTGGATGAGGGGACACCTCCCTCTACTGGGGACAGGGCAGATTTTAAGCAGGTCGAATGACAAAAGGCGCTCCAACTCACCACCTTGCAGGCAGACCAGTCGAACTGGGGATTGTGCTGCCTGAGCCAGGGGTGACCAAGGACCAGGGGAGTCTGAGGGGACAGAAAACTGAAGAGTCTCATGGTGGTTTCCCGAAACGATCAATTCCAGGGGCTTCGTTCGGTGAGTAATGCGGGCAAGGTGTTGGCCGTCCAAGGCGTTTGCATCTAAGGGAGAGGGGAGCAGTTCCAACGCAATGCCAACTCGGGAAGCAAACCCAGAATCAATAAAATTCTCATCAGCTCCAGAATCCACCATGGCGGACACCGAAAAGAGGTGACCGAGGGACAGGAGAGTAGCATCCAGCAGGGTGCGTGAACCGTATGGGAACTGGGAAGGACGAGGTGTCACTCAACAGGGCCCCAACGTTCACTGATGAGCCTCGTCTTTTGGCAGCGACGGGCAGGCGGAGATGGAATGTCCGGGCAGTGCACAATACAGAAAAACTCCGGTCCTTATCCGTTCAGTCGGGTGCGCCCCAGCTGCATGGGCTCCCCTTCAGATACTGCTCGTGGCACAGGTTGGGGGAGAGCAGCTCTCGGTAGGTGTGGAAGAGAGGGGCCAGAGAATGCTGAAGACATGGGGCGGCTAGCCCTTTCCCTACGCCGCTCACGGAGGCGGTTATCCAGCCGGATGGAGAGGGAGATTACTTCCTCAAGGCTGTCTGCCTCATCCCTAGTAGCTAGCTCATCCTTAATTGGCTCATTAAGGCAGGAAAGAAAAATACCTTGTAGTGACTGGTCGTTCCAGCCCGAGTTGACTGCTACAGTCCTAAACTCCACGGAAAATTCGGCTACACAGCGGGAGCCCTGTCGTAGGGACATAAGCCGCTTGGCGGCGTCCCCTCCCTCGACTGGGTGGTCGAAAACCCTCCTCATCTCAGTAACAAATAAATGAAAGTTATCACCAGCTCGGGATCCACTGTCCCACAATGCAGATGCCCACGCTAGTGCTTTTCCTTTAAGCAAACCAAAAACAAAGGCAATTCTTGACCTATCAGTTGGGTAGGTAAGAGGTTGCTGATCAAAAACTAAGGAACACTGGATTAAAAACGCCCTACATGTCCCCATGTCCCCAGCATAGCGCTCAGGAGCAGGAATGAAAGGCTCACGGGCCTGTGACGGCTGATCCCGGGGAGCATCAACAGGGGGTGGTACCGTTGCCGGCGGGGAAGCCGTGGTGTGGGAGACCAGTAAGTCCAGTTGGGCGCCAATCTGCGTGACCCGGGTAGAGAGGTCTTTAAAAGCCTCCATCATTTCCCGGAAAGCTTGGCTGTGTTCCCCGACCAGGGCGCCTTGAGTGGAGAGAGCTTGGCGGAAGGAGTCCATGTCCGCTTGGTCCATTGTTGGCCAGATCGTTCTGTTAGGGTAGCGTTAGCTGCTGGACCCAAGAGCAGAACACAGAGACAGGACAGGAGTTGGAGTGAGTTTTCTATGTGGTGTTTAAATGTAAGTACTAACCTAGATCCTCAGACACATTGTTTTTTCATGTGCCAAAATAAACCTAATATAAGGACAATGTTGGCTATATTATGTACTTTTTGTCTACTTATATTACAGTGTATGTGCAGGTACAAAGTACTACAGAATTGTACACATAGTATTCATACGGTTCATCTACGTCACGTTTTCTGGAACGCCGCCATTTGCACGTCCGATCTCGCCAAGTATGGCCGCCCACACCGCTCATCTGAATGTAAGAGAGAGACAGAGATATTATCGATTTTAGGCTCCGATCCTTATTTGTTATCCCTAGTTTTTTTTTTGTCCATTAGTATGCTTGCCTCAAATCAATCTTCATGACATATATATTTATTTAGTCCACAACCCCTTCCCATACAGTGGAGATATCTTGAAAGCGTTCAAGAGCACTGATGCCTACCAATATGCTGTGGCTGGATGGGTGAAGGACGCTAAAGTGAGGCACTTGGCCACCAATATTCTTTATCTGATAAGGGCAAAGTTAAGTACTATATATTTGTGACTTCTTGTGAAGTGTTTGTGGTGGGTTACTATCATTGATCGTTGAAATCAGTCATCAAATCATAGACGATAATTTCGCCGGGGACGCTTGGGACGAGTTTTCTTCAAGATTAATTTTGTACCCACAACAAAACCCGATTTGTATTATTATGGATTATTGATTATAAATATTATGGATTATTTTGGACAATGAATGAGGTATTAATACCAATACTCTTTGGCTGGGACGAGGTCAACATTGGGTATATGGAGCAGAACGTAGTGGGTCATATGTCAACGTTTTTTGTATGCATTTTATTCATTAGTAAGCTACATGGATATGCCATCTTTCCGAACCTTTCATTACCTGCACTAAAGAGAATAAAAGAGCGCATCCTCATTGTTTGATTGTTGTCGTAGGTGTTGTTGTTGGTGCTGAGTTACCACTGAAATCAGTGAGTCAGTGGGTGGAATCGGTCGTCAAGATGGCGGCGCAAAGCAACAGTGACGTCACGTGAACCTTATGAATAGACCCCTCAGTAACAGCCCAACAGCTTCTAAAATTGCAGAAAATGTTGTTTATGATAAATTAGTCTCTTATTTAAATAAAGGTACATTTACTCTACACCCAATGCACTGGAGTTTCCGAAAGCATCATTCGACAGAAGAGGGTATCGACTTCTTTCAAACAAATCAACAGTTTCTTGATAAATGTGGTGTTGTCTGAGCCTTATTTTCAGATTTTACGAAGACATTTGACCCAGTTGATAGCTATGGTTAACTTCCTACTTAATTAAGAGGAAACAGTGTTCCTCATTTGCTTATTGTACGTCAGGGGTTCCTCAGGGGTCTATATTAGGACAAATTTCAATCAAGTATACAGTATCTATTAATGATCTTCCTCGAGTATACCCAGATGATACTGGGATTTTTGGCCAATGCTAGATCAAAAGAACATGCTTCTGCCGAACTGACCGCTGCAATGAGCCAGGCGTCGATTGTCTAGCTGACGCATCCTTCTGTATGCAAAACAGTAACGTCCATCCTCCGCTCATCCTGATGTTGAAGTCATTACATGTGTGGCACATGCCACAAACTAGGCTTGAAAAAAAAAAAGTATAATAATAATAATGGTTTATACAGATACGTTAGGTTTAAATCTGATTTCTAAGAGCATTAGGCACCAGCTGTCTTCGTCGCTGCAAAGCTTTTGGTACACAGTAGGAAGTGTCTTATTGCATAACAACTTAGTCACGGCCTCATACTCCAGTTTACAGATGCATGTGGGTTTGACCCATTGAACTTTTTGCAGGAAGTCGTCGCCGAAGCCACTTCACAACAGATTGTATATTGCAGTTACATCAAAAGCTTTACTATTTGCAGGACAGATGATAATCAAGACTTAGTATTGCTTATTATTTATTTATTCATTAAGCTATAAATAAGCTAAATGAGTCTTTCTTAACAGACAAAGGTTGAAACATGAAAACAGGATGGTGGACTAATAATAGTCTGATTTGACTGAATGCAAATGCGACAATTGTAATGTTTGCCTGAGTTCGCTAAGACGCTCATCAGAACCACACCGACGGATGACAATGACGACCATCGATGACCAAGTCAACTTTTTTTTATTTATTTTTTATTGAGTTACTCTGCAGCGATTCTTAGCCCCACGCAGATGCATAATCTCAACTCAACTCAGTCGCACGGAGCCTTCTAAGTCAAACCCTTCAGGCACTCCTTTCACATGAATTTAATGCTGTCACTTTGCGTAGCTATATTGCAGTAAACCTATTAAATTTGAAACGCTTATTTAACTGGACAGTGCATTAGTTTACACAGGTACATTCAAACCACAACAATACTGCAGCCGGCCTACATTTAAACACAAGTGAAATAAACTGGGCAAAAAAAGCAGCTTTCCATAACACAACTCTGCCTGCGTGGTATCTTCATCGACAGTCTCTCACTAGACTTTCTCCAGATCTCTTGGACTTCTAAGCAGGAGACACCATCATTCAGAACCTGCAGCAGACCGGTCCGCGGGGCTTCCACTGGAGGAGGAGATCACAAGGCCTTTGGACGGGTGACAGCTGGGGTCCCAACCCTACCCACCAACCTCCAGAGTTAGGAGGAATCTATGATAGGAGGGGAGAGGACAGGCGAGGAGTGGACCCGGAGTTGCCACGATGCAGCCCAACAGGCGGTCTGTCTGAAACACTTCCTCTGGTCTCAGTCCCCTCACATGAGGCCAAAGGCTGGTGGCTATGAATCAGTCAGGAAGGAGGGGCCAGTCATCCAACCAGATCCTATTAAAGTTCACATTCAAGGCCTTTTCAGAGTGTCTGATTCCATTTGACCAGAGACATGGGACTACAGCCCCATGTTAGTATCTACTGATACAATATACAATTCAAATTATGGATAATCTATGGCATGCATCCATAAATGGTATTTGGTGTGTTGGCTATAAGGGAAGTGTGGCAATCTATCTCTCGATTTTTGAAAGGATGTGTGTTGACTGGTCCATGCAGAACCGTGATATTCTACTGCCACCTAGTGCTGACTACGAGGTAAATCCTGCTCTGGTTAAGTATTTGAACAATGATGTTACACTGATAATTTAACCAGGTTTGTTGCGTTTGATTGTTAATTAAGAAATATCAAATGAGGGGCAGGGCTGTTTTTGGACGGTAAGTTGCTCCAACGATCGTTAGAGCGAATTAAACAGGAGGTCCCATATTCTTCTGTTAACTTAGAGCATGAACTACACAGTTTTACAAGTTGTTACATTTATCAACATTTCTTATTAGGTGGATGTGATTTCCTGTTTTCTGTTGCAATTTGGGGATGGCCACTACCTAAAAATTGCATACACAGACCTAAATTATGGCATTGATATTTGTCCTTTGGGTGTTATTCAGATATTTAGGCAAATCATGATAACTGTCCTATAGGACTATTTCTCACAACAAAGAAAAGACATTGAATGAGCTTCGTGTGGGACTATCTATATTTTCAAGAATTAGCCTGAAGCTTCAGAAAGTTTTTAAACAAAGCATGTGTGTGTGCATGTGTGTATTTCTGGTTTGCGTTTGCATCTGTTATTCTCTTTCCCGCTCTTTCGAAGCCCCCCCCCCCCCTCACTTTCCCCACCTCTCTCTACCTTTCCTCCTTTTCACACTTGTTTCCCAATGTGAAGGAAGGAAGCATTCTCAACGACTGCCCTTTTAAGGACGCTACGTCATAGAACGCCGACAAGCACTGTTCCAATGTTGAGACTTCGCGCCCTTTTTGCGTCCTTTATTTTTGAGAATTCCGAGATTTTTCATGGATGCATCGATCGATCCTCACCGAGCCAAAATACCCACAACCCTTTGCGTTCACACAGGTATTTAAAAATTGCTTATAGAAAGCAATACACATTGCTTTACCCAAGTGAAGTTATTTGAACGTTTTCAGAAATATTTTATGCCGTATTGCCTTTTATAGATTAATCGCGTAACTGCCAAAAATCAACCTGTGCGATTTCTTTCAATGCTTTTGCAACGTAATGATTTATTTTGCATGGATTGAAAAAACGACTGTCACCAATAACAATTTCAACAATTAAAATATTTAACACTGGAGCAATATTAAAAAGCGGAAGCACTTCCACGGCCAGCACTCTAGCCGCATCTCCATAGGACGCGTCTAGCAAGGAAGTGTTCTAGCAAGGCTGCAACCTTCACTTTGGGAAACATTTCTCTTATTCTCTCTCCCCCGCTCTTCCTTCCACCCTTTCACACCTCGTCTGATCCCTCACCCACAATCTCTCTTGCTCTCTTCCCCATCCCTTGCTCTGTCCCCCATCTCTTACGCTCTCCCCCATCTCTCCCTTGATAAAAGTAGCATCCATTTAGTTGAAAAAAGGAGGCCAAACCCCTTCTGTTGTCAGTCTAGTTGAGGGGTTTAACTTATTCTTTATATAGCATAAAAATAGAAAAATGTAATCTATCCCCCTATCACCCGTCCACAGAAGTCCAGGGGTCAACCAGCGCTGGGGACTATTTATGAGTTCAGGGAAATCCCTACAATTGTTTGTGAATGGAAACAATTGTAATCCCTCAATTGTTTCCATTCACAAACTTATTTTTTTAACAATTCGTAAAAGTTTACATTCTTCAAAATGTATACTATTTTCTCTTCAGGAAGTGTCAGAATAAGGAGTGAAGAACGCCTCACATTCACCAACTTTAATTGTTTTTACATTCTTCTAAATGTACACTCTTTTCTCTTCCAGAAGTGGCAGTATAGGCAGTGAATAACGCCTAACACTCGCCCAACTATGGTCCTGCCGCTACGACGTCTTCTCTCTTTCGGACTTCTTTGGGAAGATGAATGAAATTTGAGCAGGCGTCAGTTCAATAACTTTCCACAGTTGACCAAGGTAGGCTAATAATTAATTGTTAGGCTACCATTGTCATCATTCTTTTCACAAAATAGCTTAGGCTACACACCAATAAAATAACTTACATTCAGATGTTAGATGAACTGACTGATGGCCATCTGCTGGTTTACACAGACCACTTGAAGGCAGTCAAGGCAGATATCGAGGTCAGTTTCAGAGATCTGGACAAGTTACCCGTCCCCGATTGGTTGATGGAGCCGCTCCAACAAGATGCTGCCAGCAGTGAGGAGGCCATCCACAGAGCCTCATTGACCTCCAAAAATGACGCCGAGGCAATGGCATCCTCGGGTTGCAGAGCGTTGTGGCCCAACCATGGCTAGCGTTTCCCACAGTTTTGGGAGAGATTCCACCTTTTGCTCCTCGCTTTCCCCACGTCCTATCTTGTAGAGCAGGGCTTCAGCCAAGCTCTGCACATGCTGTCAAAATACCGCAACCGCCAAGACCTGGTAAGCTCTGGCACTCTCCGGTTGAAATTTACCTCACAATGTCCAGACGTCAAGACGCTGGCAGCAAGCCATCAAGCACAGGGCTCTCACTAATTCTTTGTTTTTATATCCCGTTTTCCTCCTTCCTCTTTCTGTTCTTCAGTTCCAGCTGATCTGAGCGTAGTCTCCACAAAAGGACTGTTGCATTTAAAATACAATATCTAATTAAGCCTCACACGTGCAATATGGTTCCTGATAGTTAACTGTTCACTTGATTATTCAGGTTATAGTGGTCCTCCGTCTCACTCCTACTCATCCTCTGTACCACTTGTTGGAGTCACCTAACAGCGTTTGCAACGCGGGCGAAAAGACAAGACAACGTTCCTTCGTTTTTAAATGTTTACTTGAAAGTCTTCAAACAAAATACACGTCTTCAACGATATCAACTACGGTCTTACGCACGGTCAAAAACTGTGTAGCTTCCATCAATGTCAGACTCCAAACTGAATTACGTTACCGCCGTTACCGTTATAACTATACAGTGACGTCATTACGTAAAAATCCCAAAACATAGAGAACATATGTACCATTTATACCTCACTAAATTATGCATTTTAACAGTTTTACACATTATTAATTAACATAAAATTACTATTAGCATTTTTTAATCATTTTAAACTAAATATTTATTGTAAATCAATTATCGGCATATTGGCTCTTACATTACCCAGCCCCTAATTGGTTAGGCAGGTGGACTAAGCAATTACAAACATTAAGCGCCAAAATAAAACAATGCCCAACTCAAACTGGTTTCTTGTGATTCTTCCCTTTTTTAAATGTTCTCTCCTGACGCTGCTTCTTCTAACAAACACAGTTTGTTAACAGGCCTTTCCAAGATACTGGTCTTGGTCTTTACCTCACTCTTCGAACCGCTCCGCTGGAGTCCGGTAAGGTTTCAACCACTCTCCCCATGAGCCAGGAGTTTCGAGGTGAAAACTGTCCACTAACAACACAACATGTCTTCGCGGTCTCGACCACTTCTGCCGCTCCTGGAGTAGTGGGATGTACTCACGGGTCCATCTGGTCCAGAACAAGTCTGCTATATATTGGACTTGCTTCCAGTGTTTTCTTGTGCATGCGTCGTTCTTGCTGAGAATACCTGGAGGCATGGTGGGTTGCGACTTCAACATGGTTTAATGGTTTAATGGTTGGGGGTCAGAGGCTCGAGGTCATTCACGTCGTCCGAGATATTTGTGAGAGGCCTGCCGTTGATGATGCTCTCAACCTCGCACAGAACTGTCTGAAGACAATCATCATTCACAGTTTGTTCTTTCAAACAAGAATTGAGGATTCTTCACACTGTTTGAATCTGTCTTTCCCAAACCCCACCCTGGTGGGAAGCTGCCGGGCTGCTGAATATCCACTGTATTCCCTTTGGTTGCAAGACTCTTTTGATTTTGTCATGATCAAAGAGTTGAATTGCTTCCCTCATCTCCCTTTCAGCGCCAACGAAGTTTGTGCCATTGTCAGAGCGCATGATAGTAACTTGACCTATTCTAGGCAGAGAATGCAGAATCGAGTTAATGCAGGAATCTGTATCGAGGCTATCTGCAACTTCGATGTGCACGGCTCTAAGGGTAAGGCAAGTGAACAGTACGCCATATCTCTTGACTGTACTCCGGCCCCGCTTAACATCGAACACACCGGTGTTCGTAAAGGGAGGTTTGACTGACAGGATGCGGTCTTCAGGCAGGTTTGCCATCTTTTGATCCCCGACTATTCCATTGATCCTGCGACACACTGCACACTTGTTGATTATTTTTCGGATAGCAGAATTGGCTTGCGGGATCCAGTACTTGCTTCTTAAAGGTGCCATGACATAACTGCGTCCGCAGTGTCCTGTTCTTTGGTGTATGTCTCTCAAGATCAATGTGGCGACTCTACAGAGCTTAGAGAGTACCGCTGGGTGCTTGACATTCTCTGGCATGGCCGACTTGTTGAGTCTTCCGCCAACTCTCAATGTGCCATCTTGCAGAATCTGATCCGGCTTGAGCAGCTGACTGTTTCGACTGACTTGTTTTCCCTTTTGCAGAGCTTTAATATCCTCTTGGTACTGTTGTTTTTGACTGAACTGGATTAATATGGACTCTACAGCGACCAAGTCCTCTAAGGTAAGTGCTCTCTTTTCTTTTGTTGTTCTGTATTTCTCCATGTGTTTTTCTAACTTTGATCTTCGCTTTTCGGGGTCCTTTTCGGTTTGATTGACTGTTCTCGAGAACTCCTTTCTTTAAAAACAAGCAATGTTTCCCGCCTTGCTTGTTCTCTAGCAGCAGATAAGACACAGTGCCGTATGCGTACTCTGAGGCATCCGAGAAATGATGTGACTGCGCCACGGCAGTGCATCCGAAGTCTGGAGGTTTTAAACATCTGCTCACGTGGAAGTCAGTAAGGTGAGTAACATCTTCTTTCCATTTTTGCCAATCTTCAGCATGTTATTTGCCAAGGCTCTCATCCCAACCATGCTGAACCTTACAAAGCCCTTTTAGCAGAAGTTTGGATAGCAGGACGACTGGCGCCAAGAAACCGAGGGGGTCGTAGACAGAGTTGACGACGGATAAAATGCATCTCCTCGTCATCGGCTTGTCTTGCAGCTTCATGCTGTAAGTGAAAGCATCCATGTCTGTATCCCACTGTATGCCGAGAGTCCTCTCGACTGGTAGTGCGTCATGGCTTAGATCCAAGTCTTTTGCTTCACTAGCTCTGTGTACTTCTGCGATGGACATTAACACCTTCCGGCTGTTGCTCATCCACTTCGTTAGATTAAAACCTCCAGTGGCACGCAAGGTGTGGAGATCACTTGCCAATGTCGCAGCGTCATCTTCTGTAGCTACGCTCTTTAAACAATCATCCACGTAAAAGTTCTGCAGAATTGTTGGCTTCTGGAGTGGCAGTGGCTCTGTGGTCCTCAGCGGTCCTCTTCAAAAAATTCAGGATTCGTGAGATTTCTGTGCAAACTGGCTATGCGCTGCTCCGCCACACAACGGACTGCATGAACTGTTTATCTTCTTGCGACAACTCTTCCTCGTCGTCGTAGTTGCGCTCTTGGAAATCAGTATTATACTGTTGGAGAAGTAGCTTCTCAACTTCAATCAATGAGATCCTGTTCACTGAACATTGAGGCGGTTTGTTCTCTGTGTCCTCCAGTTCCTTTCTCATGGGCCCATTCACTACCAATCCAATTGCAATCTAAACGGCATAAGGTCCTCCATGTTGACTGTTAATAATGCGCCATGGCTCCATAGCCTTCGGACAGTTTGCTCCAATAAGTAGGCCTACATCTGCTACCAATCCTGGCAAACGTACTTCACTGAGATATGGCCACTGTTGAATATTGGATTTAGAGCTGGGACGATTAGTCGACGTAGTCGACGTAATCGACTTCAAAAATTCGTCGACATGAATAATTTACGTTGACGCGTCGCCTCCCCCCCCCCCCACTCTCACTCCAGTCGTG
The DNA here is from genome assembly GCF_026213295.1 of Gadus chalcogrammus. Lineage (NCBI taxonomy): Eukaryota > Metazoa > Chordata > Actinopteri > Gadiformes > Gadidae > Gadus > Gadus chalcogrammus. Next base: position 23,005,150 of record NC_079419.1, on the reverse strand, counting down.
GCGGTAAATATGCACCAGAACGCTAGTCGCCAATCGTTTAAATTCATAACAATGGCGGCGGCAAGCAGTAGCGGGAGCACAGAGGCTGGTGGTATAAAACTCGGCCAAAAGCCGAGCTCCGAGGGTTTGTTTACCAGCGTTGCTATGGTGACCGGTCTTCCGTGTTCCAACGGTTTATTAGGTATCTAATAAGCTGTCAAATCACTTCTTTCACTGCCCCTTCCATGGTCATTACAATATTATGAATAGACTTTGATGGGTTCGTATTTTATACTGAAAAGAGAACTTTTGTCATGTTATGTAGTTCTAGTCTAGCTGTTGGCTGTTGACTGTCGAAATTCCACAATCTAGCAACCAGTTCTAAGTAGTAAGAGAACTTTTGTCATGTTATGTAGTTCTATTCTAGCTGTTGACTGTCGAAATTCCACGATCTATCAACAAGTTCTAAGTAGTAAACACACACTACAAGTTGACAATTTAAATTACATAAATCCTTTTCGAAGTTGGGTCTCTGAGGTGGCAGTGCATTATTTTTCACTTTGCACGATGAGAGAGGGAGGAAGGAGTAGAACAGTATTTTTATATTTGGTTTAATCCTCCTGATTGACTTATTTTGTTCATTTGTTAGATAGTACATATGGCATCAAAATGCACTATTTTGCAGTTTGCACAATTTAAGTGCAGTGTTTGCACAATGTGATTGCACAAAAAAGTGGCATGTTAAAGAAATGTTTAATAAATGTTAATATTCTAACAACAAATGTTTTGATATCCATATTGTGTGAAAAGTGATGAAGTAATGTGAAATAATCTGTAACTGAAAAAATAATCGTTAGATCAATGGTAAAATTAGTCGTTAGATTAGTCGACTAATCGAAAAAATAATCGCTAGAATAATCGTTTGAAAAATAATCGTTTGGGACAGCTCTAATTGGATTGGCTGGGTATGTTTTCAGCGTAAACTGGTATGTTGCTGTGAGTATACACCTTAGGAAGATCAATATGCTCGGTATCTTCCAGTCCGCACACTTCCAGGTCTGATATCACGTAGCTACTTATGAGCTTTTGTTCTCCAGGTTCGTCTTGACCCATGGTGCTGAGAAGTATCTGTGTTGGTTTACCTTTAACGTTCAGTTTCTTTTGCAGGTCTCCCGTGCAGAACGTTTCTGTACTTCCCGGGTCCATGAAGGCGTGAGTCTTTGCATACTTGTCGCTCTTTTTTGATTAAATCTTCACCGGTACAATCGACAGCACACATTCAGCTTTTCCGGCCCTCGTAAGACTACAGTAGGGCTGAACGATTTATCGTTTTCCGATCTAAATTGTGATTTCAGACGACGCGATCACGTGATCGCCAAAGCCGCGTTTTTTTTTTCTTGCAATCTCCCTACCCTCTTTCCAACCAATCAGAAGCAGCATGCTGCTATTGGGCAGTGATGCTAACCAATGAATCAGTATAACCTGCTCCACTTGCTCCTTCATTTCTGAAATGGCTTTAGCTTGACCAGAAGCTGAGTTAGGGGATTTAATCCCGAAGAAAAATAGCACGTCGGTCATTTGGGAGTATTTCGGGTTTGAGGCTGCCGACGTGCACCAGAAACATGTACTGTGCAAAACCTGTCGCGCTAAAATTGCAACATCCAGCGGAAACACAACCAATTTGTACCCGCACTTGAAAAATCACCAAAGGCATTTGCACGCGAGTGCATGAGTAAAAAGGCAGGTGAAAAGTCTAGCGGAAAGGATACGCAGGCCCATAGTAGCCAAAAGACTACAATTACAGCGTCTTTTGCCAGTTTAACGCCGTATGACACCGGGAGACAGCCGAAGACACCGGGAGATAACGACTGTCCATTAACACCAAAAGACGGATCTAAAAATCTCCTCCGCAAGCTGGACAGAAGATACAGGATCCCCTCCCGCACCTACTTCAGTCAGGTTGCCATCCCACAGCTGTATGCGGTGTAAAGGAAAAGTGGAAATAGAGCTAAGGGATGTGGAGTATTATGCCACAACTACTGATATGTGGTCAAGCAGAACGACCAGAACGTATCTTAGCCATTTCGTAAATGACAACTTTGAGTTGAAAAGTAGCTGCCTGCAGACAGCATACTTTCCCACTGACCACATCGGAGAAAATATTGCGCTGGGATTGAGGGAGTGTCTGTCAAACTGGGGTCTGAAAGAAGAGGACCAGACGTGCATCACAACCGACAATGCAGCAAACCTCATCAAAGCTATGAAACTTATCAATGGACCAGACTTCAATGTTTTGGACACAGGCTGCATCTTGCAATTGGTAAGTGTCCGAGTGTATGTTTGTGTAAGTTTGTGAGTGTGTGTTTGTGTGCGTTTGTGTGTTTGAGTGTTTTTCTTAATTCAGTCATTCATAGGGATTTACTTTGTGTGTGTATTGTCTTCAGTGTAGTCTGCATAGTTTTTTTTGAAGACATTACAAATACCTAGTTTGAATAATTAATATAACAGATTATTTATCATCAATGGTAGATAATGAATACTGTGTTATGTGCTTGATTTCCTTACTTGTCTGTAATATGGCTTTCTTGGATTTACATTGTACTCCTGCTAGAAAATCTGCCTTGCAAAGTTTACCATTACCCTTACATTTTCAGCATATAATTCTTATTTGACGTTATGTTCTCTTTTTTTGTCCAGAAAATGCTGTTAAAGATGACGCAAGAGTTAAACGGGCAACAGGACTTTGAAAACAGATGGTGTCTTCTCTCACAGCTAGAAAAAGAAGACAGCACTGAAACAGGCACAGCACGAATTAAATTTACCAGAGCACTCACTGATAACAGAGAGTCCAACAAGATGGGGCTCAAGGCAAAAAATGATTGGTAGGGTGTTGGAGCAGAGCAAGGCGTTGTCTCAGGTTCTGTCTGAAGACAAGAAGACACGTCACCTGGTCCCCACTTGGCAGGACACGGATGTCCTCGAATCGATAAACAACGCCCTTGGTCCTCTACAGGAGTTTACAGATGCCCTGTCCGGTGAAGCCTATGTAAGTGAGTCATACCTGAAGCCAGTGCTCCATCTCCTGAGAACATAAACCCTGACTGAAAGTGATGAAGACACAAATCTTACCAAGGAAATCAAAACAAGAGCTCTTGGCTACATTGAAGACAAATAGAGCGACCCAGCCACACAGGAGCTACTGGACATTACCTATTTTCCTTGATCCTAGATTCAAGACTGACTACGTAAGTGCAGAGAATGTCAGAGACATCAAAGAAAGGGTGAAGATTGAAATGGAACGAAAGGTAACTTGACAGCTCTTATCTGTGTTTTTCAGGAAAAGAGGGCTTGTGTCAGCACCACAGATCCCATGCCCCAGGGTGCAGCAGAGGCAGAGCCATGCACCACAGGGAAGGGAAAGCGGTCATTGGGCAGCTTCTTCAAGAGCAAGGCTGTCCCTCCTTCTTCTTCCACTACGCAGTTGGAAGATGCCATCAATGCTGAAATGGACAACTACCTGATGACTCCTACTATTAAAGGCCCACTATGCAACTTCGGGAATTTCTTCGCTTTTTTCTTGGTTTTGGCACGCACATTTCTCTACACAGCGCCCCCTTCAGTTTCGTAGTAGATATTTTACAACACTGTCGTAACAACTCGTTGACGACCCTTCCCCATGCACTTCTACGCGAGCCATGTGCATTTGTTTTCAAAGAAGCCGGCGAATGCGTGGAGCCATGTCCGAAGTAGATGTTCATAAAGTGTAGGCAAGGTTATGCATTTTTAAAATTGTGAATTTGTATTGCAATAAACATAAAGCCATCCTTTTTTATAGTTGACGGGGAGAATTTATATCCTAGATTATAATTGTTTTATCTTATGTTGAACAGAACAATCAGTGTGAGAGTGTTGGCCAACATAATAATCTAAATAAACAAGAACCTGGATTCGGGGATTCAGTCTGTATCTGGGGGACGAGACAGACGAAAAGCAAAACATCAATGGAAACAAAGGTGTTTATATGGTTGCAACCAACAAGCAAGCTAGAAACATACAGGGCTCACAACAAAACGGTCGAGAAAACAATTTTTACAGGGCTCACAACAAAATGGTTGAGCAAACACATTTGTACAGAGGCTATCAACATCAAGAATACCACGAGGACAAAGTTCACCCAAGGGTACTTTCAATTTCAAAAGCAACACGGCCAAATCTGAGTCTGATTTGCAGTCTTCTTTTTCTTTCAGTTCACGCTATTCCTGAAAAGCTTGCCCAACGTTTACTCGTGTCTGGCCTCTCTGTCGGTCAGTCTCCCTTTTCTCTTCTTCTGTTCCTCCGACATTGGGTTTCTCCGTCTCTTTTTAGTCGGCGGATATATGATGAATGTAACAATCCCTTAGTTACTTGTGTTTATATCGAGCCGGTTCCGTGTTTGGGGGTCTGTGCCGTAAAGCAATTCGTTACTTCGCGAGACCCGAGACTCCCGCGAGAGTGGGCGGCGGGTCGCCGGCAGAAACATATTCCTTTTCTCCGCCAAGATGCGCAAGGGGGAGTCGAAACAACGAACAATCGAACAAAAATGTATAATGGAACCATCGCAATGACTCCTTGCCTGTTATATTAAGGTAAATCAAGCCAAAAAAGTTGCATAGTTCCCCTTTCACTCGTGTCTGATCTCTTTTCTGGTCCATTCTTCTTTTGTTCCACCGACAGTCGCCTCTTGGGTCCCTTATCAGTCGATTGATCCATGATGAATGCAACAATTGCCTCGCAACTGGCTGTTTATATCTAGCCGGTGCCATGTTTGGGTGTGTGTCTGTGCCGTAAAGCATTTTCGAAACTACAATCTGACTACATTTTCGAGGATACTTCCGCTGCGTCACATCCGGAATGTCCCGGTCCGAGCAGATCAAGTTGCATATGCGCTTTTTCACTGTAGAGGTGACATGGGAAAATGACACACCCACCAATCGACCCAGAAATGGATGCAGAACCATCAGCATAACTCTCAACCTGCATACTTAATGTAATTTTGGCTAAAAAAGTTGCATAGTGGGCCTTTAACGGAGAGGAAGATCCACAGCCCTGGTGGAGAATGCACAATGTTAGCTTTCCACGGCTGAGCAAACTGGCTCGTAAATTCCTATGCATACCAGCTACCAGTTCGCCATCAGAGAGATTGTTTAGTGCTAGTGGCAATGTTGTCACATGTCAGCGCTCATGTCTAAAACCATCAAAGGTTGACATGCTGGTTTTCTTGACAAAAAATCTGTAAAGAGTGATGTAGAGATGTCAGGGAAGCCAGTGTTATTGTTGATTTATTCCTTTTGAGATTTTATTTGTTCTGCACATCTCCCTGACTTGTGGTGTCAGCCTTTGTTCAAAAAAGATTAGCTATTTTTGCTATGTTTAATACAATATTGTTTACGGAATATATGTGTTGTTGAGCCATAGCCCGCCTATTATGTCTGACATATTTTCCAGAAGGGAACAGGTAGGGTCATTTTATTTTAGTAAGAGTTTATTTTATTACCAATACTTTTCAATTTCATTTACTGTAAGGTTTCTTTTGTATTTTGTTAAGCTCTACTTTAAGTTAAGACAATCAAAGATGGCTCTTTTAGTTCTTCAGTTGTAACAACTGCCGTTGGTCAAGGACTTGAGTTCACATGCATGTTTCTTAATAAATACATTTGAAATCAATTCTTAACTTTAGTTCTAATTCTTGCATTAGAGTAATGGCATGTAATGTTTTAATTGTATGATATCATGTTTGTAAATATTACTGTACATTGTGAATATTGCACTGAAGCTTGATTTGAAGAAAATCGTGAAGAAAATCGAAATCGTAATATCTGCCAGAAAAATCGCTATTAGATCTTTTCCTGAAATCGTTCAGCCCTAGACTACAGGACAGAAACTTAAGCACATGAAACTTCATTTCCGTGAGCACCGTCTTTCCTCTCAGCTAAGTCAGAACCTTCTCTTTTCACTATGTGTAAAAGTGTCTGGATGCTTTAACACAGTCTTTGCATTCGATCCTTCTTTTGCAGAACTTGCTGAGATGACCAGGAGTAAAGCAGCCAAAACACATGCCATTTGACTTCAGGAACTCCACACGTTCTTTGTGAGGCTGATCTTTTATTTTGTTGCATGAAGCTGTGTGTGAGACTCCTGGAAGTACAAACACGGCTTCTCAAATGTGATCCTGGTCTTGCCTGAATTAGCTGGCATCACATATGTTCCTTGAGGCCTTTTATCTTCTGTGAAAACGTTGGTAGCGAAACTGCTTCCACGGACTTCTCTCCTAAAAGGATGTCTTTCCTTTTGTTCAACCTTCCCAACCGCGGTTGGTCGGCTGTCTGGTAGATTACCGAAGAGGGGATCCATCATTATTTTAGCTTGGAGGTCTATGTATTTCACCAAATCAACGAACATTGCTCTTCTGCCGCCTCGCTCTTTGACGTTGTAAGCTTCAACACGCCAACGTCAACACGCCTATCTCTTCCAGATAGTCTATGTCTTCCATAGTGTTGCGACACCCAACCAAGAACATAGCATATGCATTTAATGCTTTTCCGTCATCTGTTGGGAAAAATAACCTGCTGAGCACATCACATGTACATTATAAATATAGCTAACTCCCACCCTAGCCTGATGAGCACATCACATGGCAGTCACCTTACAATATAGTCAACTTTTAATGCCTGAGGAGCACATCACATGGCAGTCACATTACAATATAGTCAACTTTTAACACATAACACAAACATGATAATATAGTCAGGTCAAGGCCAGAGCCAAGGCCCCATTTCCCAAGCAGGCAAATGGTAAACACTCAGACAATGCAACAGTCATCCTCAAGAACGGGAGAGCCACATTAATTCATCACACAAGAGATACTTCGAGCACACAAGAGATACTTCGAGAACAAAGGAGACACTGAGGAGCTCTTCCCCGTTAGTAGGAACACAAGAAGATACACTTGCATACACCAGGGCCTGGGAGCCAAGGTCAAGCAAAAACACACAGAACCACACACACCTCAAACGCACACACCTCATCGAGAGGAGGATGCAGCATAAAACTGTATCACACAGGGACTCTTGGCCCCTTCTTCTGAAGCAGACCTTCCACGGAGGCGAAGCTCCGGACGAACCATCAGCGCTGATTAGGGACTTAGACATATTCGATTTCTCACGCTTTATGACTCTGTATAACCGTTGCCACTTTACTTAATAAATCCAAGGTCCTCGTGCCGACAGACTTTATTACCTCTCCGTCTCATTTCATCTGGTCCAGTAACTAGACAGACCGTTTTTCCCAACACATCCGACTTGATCTGTGGCCATTTTAGTGCTTTATCAATGTAAGCGCTGGCGATCTGTAGCTCGTCTTCTCAATGCACCAGCTGTCCAACCCCAAGGTACAGAAATAAAGTTCACATAAATAGAGATGTCTCGTGATTTTTTTTTTTTTATCATTTTTGACATTTAATAAATGTAACACAGCCATAAAATAAATCAAAACAATGTCACGTAGCTTCTCAGGAAGAAGACCCTGGCCTCGGGACCAGCGCGCACGGGGCAGCTGAGGGAGCCGCGCGGCGCACTCAATCAAGACGCCGTGGCAGCAGCGCCAGCAGCATGAGACCGCAGGACCACCCGTTCCTGCAGCTCCAGCAAACGGGGTTCGACATGCTGGAGCGGGAGCTGGCCGGGATGCGGCGAGACACCAACACTCGTCTGGACCGGGTGGCGATGTTGCTGCGGCCTCTCGGGCGCATCGCCTCAAGTTTGGACCGGATTGCGACAGCTATGGAACGTGCATGGCCCCCAAACGACCCACCTCCCCCTGTTGTGCCCCTTCCTCCCCCCATTCCATCTCCGTCCACCCGCTCCACCAGGAGCACATCCAGCATCGCCACTCCCGGACAACCCTGTCTCGTCAAAATTACGTTCCCAGAGAACTATTCGGCATTCTCAATTACGTTTGTCATAAAACGTATTTTGTCCGCGATTACGTTTTATTGAACGTATTGCAAATACGTTCGTCCTCAGCCTATTTTTTGCCATTCATTAACCTCTAGGATTATGTTTGGTTGAAACGTATCCCAGATAGGTTAAATGTCAACGTATAGCACATTATTGTCATTAAGGCATATCTTCCTTTCAGGGAACGTTTCATTTAACGTATTTTGTCTGAAAAATGTATCTTGGCCGTGAATACGTTTTATTGAACATATCGCAAATACGTTCGTTGTCAGCCTATTGTTTTGCCATTTATTAACCTCTAGGATTATGTTTGGTTGAAACGTATCCCAGATAGGTTAAATGTCAACGTATAGCACATTATTGTCATTAAGGCATATCTCCCTTTCAGGGAACGTTTAATTTAACGTATTTTGTCTGAAAAACGTATCTTGGCTGTGGATACGTGTTATTGAACATATCGCAAATACGTTTGTTGTCAACCTATTTTTTGCCATTCATTTACCTCTAGGATTATGTTTGGCTGAAACGTATCCCAAATATGCAGTGGTGTATAAAGTACTCAAAAGCCATACTTAAGTAAAAGTACAGATACCTTACTGGAAAATTACTTAAGTAAAAGTAAAAGTCACCTTTTAGAATAGTACTTCAGTAAAAGTATTAAAGTATCTGATCTTTACTGTACTTAAGTATCAAAAGTACTTTTCTGATATTAAATGTACTTAAGTACTGAAAGTAAAAGTACAAGTAACTGCTGTTAATAAAAAAGCGGTGAAAGAACCTTACTAGTTTAAAATGTTGTGCTGGTGGTATTTATTTTGAGGTCGTGAAGTTTCTAATTTTTTGATTGAGACCTGTGCCCTATACCACGAAGCTCGCTGAACATACCCAGGCTTTCTTGGGAAAACCTGGCTCGACAGAGCCGCAACTCGCAATCAGAGTTAAATGGTACCACGAAGCTCACTTTAGATTCAATTAGTTGAACCAGGTTTTCCGCTTTAGGTTCAGTGCGCGTTCACGTGAAAGGGGCGTTTTTTGCGTCATTTTTCTCACCTTTACGATAGATCAAGCAGTCTATATGAGTATAAGTGAAAAGATTCTGCATATTGTCTGTAAAATAACTATGCCAAATGAAGAATTGTTCGCCATTAATCCAAATAGAATGATGATGATTTAAAAATGCATAAGCAACGTCCATCCTGCCTTATTCTATCATTTAGGGAATTCACTTTAAATACACCCTATTTAAGAAATGTATCGCATGTTTTCGGTCGCTGAGTGGTAGCGGCTGTAGCGTAGTGGATTAGTATAAGACCCGAACGCCAGCGACCGGGGTTCAAATTCGCCGGTCTATCATCATGCATTTTACCCCCATAGATGTGGTGCCAGCACGGCCTTGAAAATATGGGTTGAAGTTCGAAATAAGCACAAAAATATAATTCCATAAGCTTTAGTGAATATGCATTCCATATGCATGAGAATTAAGACTTTTTAAGCTTCACATAAATTCGCGTCACTTGGGAGTCGAACCCCCCGCGCAAAAATTCAAGACTGACGCGCTACCTCCACTCTAGCACTCTGTCACTGAGACACGATGCGCAACAGTAATCATTGTCTACATAAGGTCCAAAAGGACGATCAAATAACGAACACCCTCTGATGAGAATCTGTATCTCTCATGAAGAACCCCAATTTCGTTGTTTGCACAATGACAATAAAGTCTGAAATCTGAATATCGTCAGACAATGCCAAGGGATCGGTTCTGTCCCGTAAAACCCTTGTCTCCGGAGAAGTGCGCCGGGGTCCACGGGAACACCCACAAATGGTGACGCCATTGTCAGAGGAGGGGCTAGGAAGGTGCGCACGCCGATTTAAGTAGCCGATCTCCGGCTAGACTAAGCCGAAAAACTGCTCCCGACCAGGTTTGGTTGCGAGCATAAGTCACCATGGTGATACAGCGACGCTAAAAGAGATCGACTTTCGTGGTACAACTAACCCAGGCTTGGAGCTCAACATACCTCGCTAACCCTCTAAGCGAGCTTCGTGGTACAGGGCCCTGTATGATTTTGCTTCGATTATTGTTGTTTCCCCTTCGTTGTTGATCTTTTTTGAAAACATCCTTCCACTGCAGATTGCAGTCCATTTTGCCATGATCTGGATGCTGTCGCGGAGTTACTCCAAAAAAAAATCACTGACACTGACGGATATCGTAGCCCGACCTATTATCCCGCAAGCGCTGGTACACGTTACTTAATATTGATTTTGGTGTCATCCAGCATCGCGGATTTTCGGAAAACTTAAGTCCCTGCCCAAAAAGGGTATTTAAATTAGCTTTGTAGCAAAAATGGCACATATACAGCGTATTGAAGTGTATAAGATAGTGTTGTAATACTGCGTGTACAAACCAGCCTGATACAAATAGTAGAATTTTGATAGCCCTTGCCCTCGTCCTAGCCATGCATTTGTGTGTTGACAGTCGTAGAAGTTTTGATCGACGTAGCAACAGTAACTAAGCAAGGGGGCTTTGCGAACGTGCGCTGGGACAGCTGATTCGCCAAACAGGCTCGCAGTCTGTGTTCTACCACAGTCCCCGACGTTATTCTCATATCTCTCATGATTCATTTTTAAAGCTGAGTTGATTTTGTAACGAGTAACGAAGGTTTCAAGGGAAATGTAGCGGAGTAAAAGTATCCGTTTTCTTCGCAAAATGTAGCGAAGTAAAAGTAAAAGTACAGAGAAATATAAGTACAAATATCCAAAAAAACTACTTAAGTACAGTAACGAAGTATTTCTACTTCGCTACTATACAACACTGCAAATATGTTAAATGTCAACGTATAGCACATTATTGTCATTAAGGCATATTTCCCTTTCGGGAAACGTTTAATTTAACGTTATTTTGTCCCTGATTACGTCTTATTGAACATATTGCAAATAGGTTCGTTCTCAACATTTTTGTTGTTATTTATTTAAGCTACCTCTTGGATTACAGGCTACATTTAATTGAAACGTATCCTAAGTTAATAGGCTACGTTAAATTTCGATAACACATTATTGTCAGCATATAGGCATAGGTCTACCTCTCGGGGAAGCGTACGTTTGATTGTAATGTTAATAGTCCAACGTTATATCAACATGTCACAAGAGGAGAAATTAGCTGCTAACGGGGTAACTGTAGGAGCGGGGGTTGCTTTGTTGATTTCTTTATCTAGGGCTATAGCTGTGGTCAAAGCCGGAAGTGTGCGTTGTCTGGGCGGCTGCCTGAACTGAGCTGCAGGAAATTATGTTCACACGTTTCTTCATTCATTCATGAAGGCTATACCGGTGAACGGTGACGTCAGACTCACGCCCACCTACAAACCAATCAATGTCCAGTATCAGCCTGTCCTCTCGGAAAATACGACCACGTAGGTGGTTTGTTCCGCCACAGATTACGACCCATTGGAATTTATCCAAAACCAGCGAACGAGGCCCTCTACATGTGCGGGCAACCCTTTCTCATCAAAATTACGTTCCCAGAGAACTATTCGGCATTCTCAATTACGTTTGTCTAAAAAACGTATTTTGTCTGTGGTTACGTTTTATTGAACATATTGTAATGACCTCGCCGGTGACATAACGATGTCGAGTCATTAGTAATTGAAGGAACTTTTAATGGACCAAAACCAGGTCACTGAAACCCGTAACCAACGGCAGAAATCCCACCCAAAACAAACCCTGGTTACCCCGGCAACCCCCAACACGGTCTCACTCACGTGCAGGCCCCCACCCTCGTGTTCTTCCAAGGCCCTCCCCCATCTGACCTAATGATTCGCCCCCACACTGATTGACAAGAAGAACATTACAATACATGCACACAGAACAACTGGCATAACGGACAACGAAATACAATGCAACACATAACACACAAACAATTTAACTGTCCCAGGGTCGCTACAATATCGTAAATACGAATTCGTTCTCAGCCTATTTTTGCCATTTATTTAGCGTGTTACTATGGCAGAATAAAGAATAAATTCATGCATTATCATTCAACTTGAACATGTGTTTTTACAGTATAGAGTGGTGGAGAGGGATGACGTATGTTGGCAAACCCGGAAGTGAGCGTCGCCCTCGGTTCCCTTGACAAAAAGCCAACGGGTTTTCCATTGGATTTTGGATTATTGCAGAAAAATCCTCAACTCCTCGAAAACGGAAAATAAATAAATCAATAAAAATAACCGTGCTCCAAAGAACGAAGTGTAAACCAATGCATTCTGAATGGGAGTGTTTCTCCGATTTTTCCATGCTACACAACGAAATGTAAACCCATGCAAATAAAGACTTCATGGTCATAATAATTTAAATATCATTAATCTACTACTGAGTGTGTAGGGAGGTATTCTATTTTTTTCAACGGGGCTGAATCCAGTCACTTGACCTTCATGGTTGCTATGGTGGTTGCTATCGACCGCCCCCTCTAATAACTCTAAAAACCACGCGGCAAAGGAGCTGCCGTCAATTGGGTTGTTTTTGTCGTAAACTAGGGTCCGATGGTTGAAAAATAGACAGATATTCCAAGGTATCCTTAAAAGGCAGCTTGGATGTGTTTATTTTCTGCAGTTTAGACTTCTTCTATAACTAATTTTTGAAAGCAAAACACCAAGCTCATTGATTTAACGAGGGAGGGTTATTTGAAACAATTTATTCAATAAATATTTGTGAGAGGTCATTCCTTCTCCTGATTTTACTTCCTATTTATCTCTAGGGTAAACCCCTACTGTCCACAAGCATCCCCCCCTCCCCATATGGATTTGGAGAATTGTTGCCACGTCCCAGTGGTGGAGGTATATATGAAAGAGGGCATTCAATTATAGCCTACTACAATGATTAATTAGGAGGCCGAAGCCCTAAAGGAAGTGATGCAATAGGTGACTGAGTCGACAACATTTAAATAAGCTGTATAGCGTCTCTTATATATCAAAGGGGGTCTCAAAGGACGCATACGCTTCAACCTGTGGCTCCAGCACTACAGGAAATGACTCAGCAAGTGCTCCATCTCGTTGCAACTCACCCAGCGGCTCGCTTGCAAGATTTTGGCCTGAAGTTCTTCCCAGACCTACACCCTAGCCATCCAACATGCATATCTGAGAATCAGGCCTCTCTTTAATAATGACAAAAAGTTATGAGAGAAACACACATTAACTTTTTGTTATCTCATAAGCGGCGTGGTGCCGGCTCCTTTTGACCTTTTGACCCCCGACTTCAAAAACGTGGCCACAGGCCAGCTGTGTCTACACACCTTTAGCCACGAATGTACACCTCCATCCCACAAAAAATGGGGACTAGAAACTAACCTCTGTCTTATGCACATTTACTGTACTGTTGGAGGTCACGCCCCTTTGCCGACCTTTTCGAGATAGCTAGGGATGCTAAAATGTTTACACCCATTTCCCGGGGCCCCGTGAACGACATATCCGAGATTTGGAGTTCTAGAAAAAAAAGTTCCCAAATGGAGTGTCATTTGGACAAAGCCCCTCAGAAGTGTAGCCTGCAAGACCTAATGGTTCAGAATGTGGTGGAAAAACAGTTTTTGAGATAGGAAGGTCCTACCGCCCTGAAATTTTAATACCTTATTCTAGGGCCTAACTGGGACCTCCACACCGAAACTTGGCCCGGTCGGACCCCGAGGGCAGGAAGGGGGGGCCTGCCCTCGGGGTCTTACCGGGCCAAGTTTCGGGCAGAAATCAACAAAGCAACCCCCGCTCCTACAGTTACCCTGTCAGCAGCTAATTTCTCCTCTTGTGACATGTTGATATAACGTTGGACTATTAACATTACAATCAAACGTACGCTTCCCCGAGAGGTAGACCTATGCCTATATGCTGACAATAATGTGTTATCGAAATTTAACGTAGCCTATTAAGGATACGTTTCAATTAAATGTAGCCTGTAATCCAAGAGGTAGCTTAAATAAATAACAACAAAAATGTTGAGAACGAACCTATTTGCAATATGTTCAATAAGACGTAATCAGGGACAAAATAACATTAAATGAAACGTTTCCCAAAAGGGAAATATGCCTTAATGACAATAATGTGCTATACGTTGACATTTAACATATTTGGGATACGTTTCAACCAAACATAATCCTAGAGGTAAATGAATGGCAAAAAATAGGTTGACAACGAACGTATTTGCGATATGTTCAATAACACGTATCCACAGCCAAGATACGTTTTTCAGACAAAATACGTTAAATGAAACGTTCCCTGAAAGGGAGATATGCCTTAATGACAATAATGTGCTATACGTTGACATTTAACTTATCTGGGATACGTTTCAACCAAACATAATCCTTGAGGTTAATTAATGGCAAAACAATAGGCTGACAACGAACGTATTTGCGATATGTTCAATAAAACGTATTGACGGCCAAGATACATTTTTCAGACAAAATACGTTAAATGAAACGTTCCCTGAAAGGAAGATATGCCTTAATGACAATATTGTGCTATACGTTGACATTTAACCTATCTGGGATACGTTTCAACCAAACATAATCCTAGAGGTTAATGAATGGCAAAAAATAGGCTGAGGACGAACTTATTTGCAATACGTTCAATAAAACGTAATCGCGGACAAAATACGTTTTATGACAAACGTAATTGAGAATGCCGAATAGTTCTCTGGGAACGTAATTTTGACGAGACAGGGTTGTCCCGGACCCTCATTTGTTGAATCCCGCCGAGGCAGGCGTAAAAGGCCTTACAGAGGAGGGAGAAAATAATTATTTTTTCCTTCAAATCTTTGCAACTTTTCATTTTTCGTTTTGTATTTTTTTTTTCATTTACGCCTACGAACATTTGGACATGTCGAATAAAAAATGTCTCAAGGACATACTATACTTTCCGATGTTTTGGGCTCACTTTCTCTGGCTCACAAGGTTATGAATGCATGGTAATAATTGTACAATGTAGCTAAACAATAGAGCGGAGATGTCATTAGTTTGCTTACCTCACTATATACGATGCAGCTCCTCTGACAGATGAGCTCTCCTCTCCCGTGCTGCTGCTGGGGCATTTGGACGTAATGGCATCGGCACATGCAGTTCAGCATCACGTCTCATTAAGTCCTCTAATCCAGTGGTTCCCAACCTTTTTCTTGAGGGACCCACATTTTTACTATTGTAAACTTTGGCGACCCCCCCCCCAATTACAAAAAAAACTAAAGGAACTTACAAAACACTAAGGGAATGTATCTTCTTTTTATTTCAATATATTCACTGCTAACATAAAAAAGAACATGGAACAAGAAACATGGCGGCATGGAACAATGACGAAACCTGTTTAAAATATTATAAACTTCAGAACTTCAGAACTTGTTATGATTTGGCACAATTTAAATACACTTGAGAACTTACACTTTTAGGAGCATATTTTTCTATCTCCTTTTAATTTCACTGTCATACACACACACACACACCTTGAGAGTCCAGGCAACCTGTCTTGTAATGAGAGCTCTGAGACTGTATTTCCTGAGCCAGTGATGGGATGTCTGGTGTGACTTTGGTAACAGCCAAACGAAAGTCACTGTGCACATCAAGCCTGTTGCGTGCCTTTGTTTTGATGGTGACCAGAGCGCTGAAAGCAGTCTCTGACAGGTATGTTGCGGCAAATGGCAAGATTGATGGTGGTTGCATGATGAGCAAGACTCCTGGTCCTTTCACAAGCCAAAACCGCTTGTATCCATGTTCAGCATAGAACCGCTTACAGAGAGAATTGGACTTTATATCCATAAGCTCATCCTCAGCCTGGAGATTCTCGACATCTCCTTCTTTTGCGAGAAATGGGTCCATCACCCATGCGTCTTTTGAGACATGTTCATTTACATCCGAGAAACGCGAGTGCATCTCCTCCTGAAGCTCCTCCATGTGGCAGGTGAACTGTCTGGCCAAAGCATCAGGTAACTTCCCCCCTGACTGTTGTTGTAGAAAGGGAAACTGTTGCAGGTCTCCCGTTGCCATTTTTTTCATTCTGTACTCCACTTTGCGCACAAACGCATCCACTGTCTCTTTCCACTCCATTACGTTGGCATCCGCAGACGGCATGCGTTTCTTTGCTTCATTGAACAGACTGAAAATATCCGCCAGATAAGAAGTCTTAATGAGAAACTCATCTGTAATTTCTTCAGATAGCTTCTGGTTATGAACAGTTAAAAAATCCCTTATTTGGTTTTTAAGTTCCATGAAACGCACCAATACTCTGCCCCGGGACAGCCAGCGCACTTCAGTATGAAGGAGGAGTGTCTGTTGGACAGTGGTACAGTCTTAAATGTGTTAGCCACCTGCGGTCCACATAGTATTTCAGCCATTTTAATGCAAGCAGGTTTAATCAGTGTTTCCCCAATGTTGTGTGGCTTTTTGGCTTGCGCAATAAGGAGAGAGCACTCCAAAGATGCAACCGTTGCCTGCTTCTGGTCGCTTCCTGCTTTGGCAAAACTGTCCTTAAAGTGCGTATTGGAAGTTAGATACTGCAGTGAAGAATCATATAGGAAAAAAATTTGAATACACGATTATTTAGTTTTTATTAATAAATCGACACTACAAGTGGCATCTTGAGCCGTTTTTGTGATACAATTTTACTTCCGCATCTCAAACGCTCGTTTTCGAGCGTGACGTAGGAATTGGTAGACGGACGTTCTAATCATCATAGACTACATAGGCAACATAACAACAATGGATAACAGTTTCGGACCACTTCCGTACAATTTTGAGCCAGCTAGCCGTGAGGGAGAACAGCAACCACCTAAAAGGGGTAGACACCATGGCAATAGGAGGGAGATAAAGTTGTGGTGTCAGGAGAATTATGGTGAACCAGGAGCGGCTGAACATCAACACGGCCAAGGAGGAAGAGCTCATGACCCTGCCCGGTGTCAACCGCCCCGTGGCGCGGAGCATCGTGGAGTACCGGGACTGCATCGGGGGCTTCAAGAAGGTGGAGGACCTAGCGCTGGTGAGTGGGATAGGCGCCACCAAACTGGAGATTATTAAAGTGGAGATCTGCGTGTCGAGTAGGACCAGTTCGTCGCAGCACTCCCCGTCCTCCCTGCGGAGAGACCCGGAGCATATGTCCTCCTGCAGCGGCATGAACATCAACACCGCCACCCCACCGCAGCTCATGAGCATCCGCGGCATCACGGAGAAAATCGCCCGGAACATTGTCGCCTATCGGACCCAACACGGTCCGTTCAAGAGCATCGAGGACCTGGTTCGGGTCGATCACATAAACTGCTCCCTACTGGACAAGATCCGTTTCCAGGTGTTTGTGGAGCGCTCAAGAACTCCGTCCACCAATACCAACGGCGGGCTGACCTACACGGGTCGGTCCCATCCGAGCCCAACCTCGTTCAGCCTCCGGAGCGACGACCTCGACCTCCCGCCGGGAGGACCCACGCAGATGGTGTCCCTGCGGCCCCGCGTGGCACCGGGCCCGCGGGACGGCCGGGCCGCGGTGCGCCTGGCCACCTGGGACCTTCAGCGCTGCTCCAGTGAAAAGGCCAACAACCCTGGCGTCAAAGAGGTTGTGTGTATACCCCTACTGGTGAACGAGTGAGTACAACTAACGTGAGGGTTTGCAGGCTCGAAAGCCTGCTCCATCCTTTCTCCGATCGGGGAAACTGTGAAATCGGAGATGGTCGGACAGGAGGTCGGAGTTGGAACAACCCCCACAGATACAAAACCTCATCTCGTCGATTAGAAAAACCCAAAAACCACAGGGGGGGGGAATACAAGACCCCTCACCGCGGTAACTACTCACAACTACGCATAGAGCTGAGGCAGCAACAGCGACCGTGTCTACCAATTCCTACGTAATATGACGCGTTTGACGTATCACATAAAAAAACAACGGTTTTTGAAGCCTTGCTCAAAATAGTCACTTTAAAACTGGATTTTTTGCCGATATAGTTTTTTAAACTGATAAAATCCTGCATTTTAATTTCAAAGAGCAATTTTCAGAGAATGTTATGTATAAATATTTTTAAAAACATTAACTTCCAATACGCACTTTAATGTTTTGGGGCCTGTTTGTGACAACTAGTTCCCTTTTTCTGAGGAAAAACTCTTTTGGTTTACCCACCGTCTCGGGGTGTTTAGTTGTCTGGTGTCGCTTCAGCTTGCAGGGTTTCAAACTTTCATTCGCCAGTTTCTCACTGCAAAAGATGCATTCTGCTCTAATTTTGTCCATTGCTTCTATGAAGCCAAACTCAATGTAACTTTCTTGGTACCCCCTCTTTTTCTTTTTTAGAGATTCAGCTTTCTCTTCTACCCGACACTTCGCCATTTCTTCATCAACTCTTTGTTTATGTTGCTAGGTTACCACTGTGTTTCAGCGGGAGGGATGTTCAGGTTACACCCGCCCTTATTCTCGCGATATATATTTTTAAACCTTTTTTAAAAAAAAACTTTATTTAAACGTAGAATGTACAAGAAATCAGCCATTCAAGTTCCTTTAGTTTTAAACTTTTCTATCGGGGCAGACGGACACAGTGTGCTCACCTGTGTGTGTGTGTGTGTGTGTGTGTGTGTGTGTGTGTGTGTGTGTGTGTGTGTGTGTGTGTGTGTGTGTGTGTGTGTGTGTGCAAGTGTCTGTGTGTATGTGTGTGTGTGTGTGTGTGTGCACACGTGTCTGTGTGTGTGTGTGTGCATTGGGGCGGAACTCCGCTGTGCGCCGTGATACAGAGACCAGGAGAATTGTAAACGTGCGACTATGTAGAGACAGAAATGACATGCCATCCTGTAAATAAGATGGGAAAAAAAAAGAAATCGGAATATTACACCCCTTAAAATCAAGAGGGCTTCGCGACCCCCCGTGGATCTTTGGCGCCCCCCTTGGGGGGTCGGGCCCCCCCGGTTGGGAATCACTGCTCTAATCTATCCTCATTAATGTCATCGACACATCCATGATTCATGGCAATGTTGTGTAAAACACAACATGCCACAAAGAATGCTGCGACTTTTTGAGGACCATACTGTAAAGTACCACCTGACCTATCCAAACACCTGAAGCGCATTTTCAGTATTCCGAATGTACGTTCAATTACACTGCGTGTTTGTGTGCGTTTCCTTCTGAATGCAATTTCGCGCACTGTTTCTGGCATAAGAAATGGGGTCATGAGCCATGTCTTTAACGGATAGCCGTTGTCCCCTAACAGCCATCCATCCAAGGGAGGATTCCCCTCGAATATGGCAGGAATGGTCGAGTTTGCCAATATGAAAGAGTCATGGCTTGAGCCAGGGTAATTGGCAAAGACATGATTTATTCTACAATTAGCATCGGAAATGACTTGAATGTTAATCGAATGAGTTCCCTTCCGGTTAATGTATGTGATTGCGTTTACTGATGGGGCACGTAGCTGCACATGGGTGCAGTCTATAGCACCAAGGACGCCAGGGAACCCATACTTGGTCCAAAACTCCTGCTTTGCTGTTTCCTGGCTGTCAGGTGTAACGGGGAATTTGATGTATTCCCCAGCATGTCGGACTAGACCTGACGTAACTGCATGCATAGCCAAACTTATTGCCGATTGTGAAATGCGTCCAATACAACGACCCAGATGCATAGAAATGCAGTGCCGCTGTAACTTTCACTGCAACGGGGAGGGCATAGGGACAGCGTGCATCAGTCCCCAGCTCATCTGCCAGGAGATGGCAGATATCTGTGACAGCCTGACGGGTCAAGCGTAGCTTACGTCTGCATTCCTCCTCACTCAGGGAGAGATAGGTGTGTCTGGCAGACATGGGGGACTCGAGTCACATGACTTGACTTGAGTCAGACTCGAGTCGCAAATTTGAGGACTTGAGACTTGCTTGACTAACACTGATAAAAGACTCGACTTGACTTAGACTTTGTCTTCATGACTTGAGACTTGACCTAGACTTGAGACAGATGACTCGAAATGACTTTTATAAAGTTAGATTAAAGGTTGGATATGGGATTTGCGATACGCCAGCAGATTTGGAAAATTCACATCTCAAATGGTCCTACCCCCTCTCATTCAACGCTGACTCTGACTCCACCCATTCCAAGTACATGGACGCGCAATCACGCACGAGCGCGAACACAGATGCGCGAGAGTAAGCCAGGCTAACTAGGTTGGAGTTTAGGGTTGTCTTCTAGTGCTAGGTCCAAATGTGGATTAGCTAGTTAGCTAGCTCCAGTAGCTACCGCAGGATAACAACAAACAGAATCTTGCTCTGGGTCACGAGCTTTGAGTACGTGCACGTGCACAAAGGGGTCGCTCGCGGGGGAGGGGGAGTGCAGTACGACCGTTTGATTGACGTACTTACTGTCCAATGCCACTCGGTGGTTCTGAAAATCATTGGCTGGAGTTTTTCAAGCACTGCCGGTTCCACAGATGATTGACTTGTTTAATTTTCATGTCAGTAGGCTACTTCTAACTCAGTGGCTGTAAGTGGGTTATGATAAGGATTTCAAGTAATTTTCAAGTAAAATTACACCGTCAGAGCCAGTGTCAGACTGGGCTGTTCTCATCATACCGCAAAATAATTAATAGGGTTCAAGTTCCAGTCCCCATATTCAGTTGAACCACTACCTGGACATTTGTGATGGACAGAGCTGCCTTCAGTTTTGGGCCATGAACAGGCGCACCTCTTTGTTCAAGGTGGAGGTAAGAGTCATGGCAGTCCCTGCATCAAGTGCATCTGTTGAACGTGTGTTCAGCCATGGTGGGGTGATAATGTGACCCCATCATTCACAACTCAGTGATAAAGTACTATCAAATTATTTTCTTTGCAAATGCAATACATTGTAATTCGATGTATGTTGCGAGGCAGCAAGATTGCTACCAGCTTTCAGGCTTGTGTATTACTATTTCCCCTTCCTACAGTATGTGCATGTCATATTACTTTTGAAATATTCTTTTTTTTCATGTCTGATGCCATGTGTTGCAAATAATATTCTACAACATGTAGGGAGATTGAGTGATTGACTTGAACTATTCTTGTATACAGCCACCTAGAGGTTCTATTTGATTCCGTTCATAGGTTGGAGGTAATGATCATAAAAACATTTTCAAACTATTCACATAATGGTTTTGGAATGCTTTGAATAGTTTGAGTTATTGTTAATGTTAAGACATTGTTATTGTTAATGTTGAAATAAAACCAAACTTATGAACCACTCTCTTTACCGATTTTTAAATGTGGAAACTGGGTTAGATCATCAGATTTTTGTATGACTTGACTTGTGACTTGCTTGACCTGAGCAATGACTTGACTTGTGATTTGCTTGATTCTCACCACAGTGACTTGGGACTTGCTTGAGACTTGAAGGTTATGACTTGCGACTTGCTTGTGACTTGCACATGAGTGACTTACCCCCACCTCTGGTGTCTGGGCGTCTGATCCTGTCCCAAGACGTATTCCATTCCACTGTGCAATAGAGAAATTATGAGCAACCTCAACTTAACTGGTAAGTTGCAGAATAAGGTTTTAAATGGACTTACAGAAGGTGATTTCGCAGTCTTCTGAATTTATTTCGCAGTCTTCAGAATTGTGGTTCCTGATTCTTGACGGACAACCCACTTTGACAGGTGTCCACTCCTTAAATACATGTGTCTCTTGCCACTATTGGTCAACCAGGTTAATTTGATCCACCATTACGTCTGCTACAATTCGCGTGAATAATTTGGGTAAATGTGCACGCTAGATTTATGCCTATTTATTTTATCTTTATGGACACCAAAATGATTTTCCTTGTGTGGTAAAATTTTATTTTCCTTGTAATTATGTATGGTTTGCAAAAATGGGAACTGCTGTCCGTGTAGATGA
Organism: Gadus chalcogrammus; assembly: GCF_026213295.1. Classification (NCBI taxonomy): domain Eukaryota; kingdom Metazoa; phylum Chordata; class Actinopteri; order Gadiformes; family Gadidae; genus Gadus; species Gadus chalcogrammus. Next base: position 22,983,349 of record NC_079419.1, on the reverse strand, counting down.
GAGAATCAAAGTGTATGCGCGAGTTGCACAAGCAATCCGTATGCAATCGCATGCGCATGTATGCATGCGCCCTTAAAATAGCATCTGAACAACGCGCCACTGACTTTAAACCAGGTATTTCCTGGTCTGTGGCGCAATTGTATTCAGAAACTGCGAAATTACCGCCAGAACACGCCTCCTCCTTTCGCCGAACCGCCCCTTGGGGCGCAAGATCATTCCCTAATATACCGGCGAGGGGTGGTGGTGGGAAAAGAACGCTCTGCGCCAGTTGTAAACTAGCAACGACACATGCGCCAGTGACTAAGTCACTTGCGCCGGATGCAAGATAGGGCCCATTATGTTTTTCAAGGTTGCTATCAAAACAGGAGTGCAATAGACACTGGTTGTGTCATGCACATTGATTTTAGAGAACCAGGATGGTTCAAATAGACACGGGGTTCAACTGCTAAAATAATATTTTTAATTAATAAATGATGCACATGGTTTTAACCGGTGCACAAGGAGGGAGTTAGCTAAACTGCTGTAGTTCAATTACAATACATTTTTTGCGAATATTATGATATTTTGTTAATGTTACGAATTTAGGTTTTGTATGTTTGTATCTTCCCACATGGTCTTGTCAACCTGTTATTCTGCAGGGTCGTTTAAAATGTAAACCTTTGAGGTTAGTGGTCAATCTGTTCTCACTCTGTTCCTTTGTTATCTTGTGTTGGTTTGGGCCTGTTTTACTTGACCCCCTGGGGAGCGTAGAGAAGCAAAGGGTGTTGAGGAATAGCCTCAACCACCTTCTTAAGCTCTGAAGAAACTTCAATCAATAGATTCATATCTGGTTAACAAAGGCTTTTGGTTTGTTGGGAGACAACTGCCCTCAACAACCCATTCTAAGTATGTAAGAACTCCTGGCCACTCAGCGGACTTCTCTGCGGACCTTTTAGAGAATGAAGGGACCCGCAGGGAGAAATCCCATCTGAGACCTCAGATTATTGAATAATATGCTTGTTTTATTGTCTGTTGATCCATGTTATGATGCATCTTCGTCCGCACTTTTCTTACGAATGTGTGTATAAAGATAAAAAATAAAAGTGTAAAATAAAAACCAATGGAGGATATATACCATGCGTGAATGTCCTCTCATGTGTGCCAGAGCCACCAAGACAATGGAGGTTACTCGACAGTTACATACACGAGGGGATATTGAAAGCATACTTCAGATAAAACTATAGGATCATTTGGAAATAGTTTATTATAATTGACTTACAATAAAATTTGTTTCAACCAATAACTTCTGAATTTTTCTTTTAAGTTCAGTTTTTGTTTTGTTTATAGAATATCACCATATATTTAACACCCAGATGAGCATAATTGTTGTACGTTTGGATGACTCTTTATTCTGCCTAGTTTAGACGGTTTTGATTGGTTTGATTGGTTGGCTACATGGTTTGCTAGGTACGCATGACTTACTGGTAGCATTACAAGCAATTGTAACTGAAAATAAACATAGCTAAATAACTTCAGTCAGTGAGGGCAAAAATAGGCCCAATAATAGGCCCAGATTCTAATCTCTAATTTTTTAATTTTTATTATGTCAAATGATTTTGTATTTTTTACTTTTTACTTTCAATGCATGCTGCAAATATATGTCGCCTAATTTTTGCACCTTTCACTTTTATGCTAACGAAAATGTTATAACTTTGTCACATTGCAGCATTCTTCAAAGAAAGTAGTCCAATCCGGATCGCTTTTAACTTACTTTATTTGTTAAAGTATTTCGGTATGGTAACTACGGAGCAAAAGGAGGGGAAGTGTGTTGAACACGTGCTGAGCGACTCCCAGCTGATCAAAACCCTAACCCACTAGTCTGAGCTGCCTGGAGTTTCTGAATTCGTAGACTGTTATGTTCAAATCCACGCGGCCTGTGTGAAGTGGGCGGAGCCGGTGTGACGTATTAGCCTCGGCTTCCTCACTTGTCTGAGGTGCTGCCTTCTGTGGATGGAGCAGCTATTGCAGCCTTCAGTAAGGTCCTGCTCCCCTTGTGGCTATGTATAGTATTTACGGCTTATATGTTTGGTCCTGCTTCCTAGTGGTAATGTGAGGGTAATACAGCTTGTGTGTTTGAATCTGCTTCCTAGAGGCTATGTGGAGGCAGCTTATGTTCTTAAAATACGTAACAACATATTTTTATGAATGCTTTTATCCATATGCTTATTGTTGTATTGTTGACAATGACCTGTATTTCCTATGAGACCCACCAAGGTGAATGCCGTCTCAGTATTAGGGGGACGCGTTGTGGTTTATCTCCACTATGGAGTTTTTCCACTTCGGTCAGTGGTGTTGATGATTTTCCTACTTTGACTATGTTCTCGGTGTGGTAAATGGTGCTTATGACTTACAAATCGTATTTTATGGCCATCTGAGATGGCCAAGGAGGGATTGTTACGTATTTTAAGTACATAAGCTGCTCCCACATAGCCATTAGGAAGCAGGATCGAACACACAAGCTGCATTACCCTCACATAGCCACTATGGAAGCAGGATCGAACACTTAAGCTGCAATAACTACTCCAGCCACAGATGCCAGCAGCTTTAGACAGGGGCGTCACCCCGGCCACGCCCACTTCACATAGGCCACGCCCACTTGACGGACGATAGCGCGTGATTCGAGGTGGAGAGGACTGTGTCCCAATTCCTAGGACGCATCCTTCGTAGACCGCGTCCTTCGAAGGATGCGGTCTACGTAGACCGCGAAGGACACTCCGAAGGCCGAAGAAATGGGACGGTCTAGCCTACGGAGCATTTCCGGTTTACGTAACAAACCGTTACCGCCCTTTACCTTGCGTGACCCCCACGCGCTGCTCCTGTCACCGCAACCCTGACAGCTGACCTGACCTGTTAGTAAACAGAAGTTATACCGGACAGCGCGGTGAAAAAATAACAAAGAATCCAAATAAACCAACAAAGAAACTAACAAAAATGGAGCCAGAAATTATAATTTTATTTTTTATCTTTTATCTTTTATTGTAGGAGTTGGAGAATACTCACCACCGGAGCCGGGGGATATATCTTCGGCTCCGAGAAAGAGAAGACCACAGATTGGTAAAGCTGTGTTACCTTACTTTTAACCAGCAGTATTGTTAATATTATCGTGTTATATGGCTAGCGTAAATGTCATTGAACTTTGACTATTTAATTAAATATTTAAAATAGTCTCAACCTTACATTAATATAAAAAAAATAAATCATCAGCTAAATAAAGGTTGAGTAACTTAGATTGATATATAACTATTAACTATATATATATATATATACATAACTATTGCATAGATAGATAACGATAGATATATATATATATTTCAGCATTATCTATCTTAACTCTCCACACTTAATATCCAGCTATTGTTCAACAGTTTTTCTTCTGTTTCTTTCCCTAAACAGCCCAGACCCGTGTACTGCAGGATCAATCCAACGGTTCCTGTCCTGGACCGTTATTTTAATGGCCAGGACACCAAAATTGATTTCAGATTGGGCAGGGAGGCCCTGGCAGTGCTGCTGGACCTTCTCGGCCAGGAGCGGAGCCATGGATGGGGTGCCACCATTGAGACCCTGGTGTTTCTATTCTGGCTGGCTAGTGGGACATCATACAGGGTGGTCTCCAGAGCGTTCAGGATGCCTCGTTCCACTGTCCACCGCATCGTCCACAGGGTCACTGAGGAGGTTGTGGCCATTCGCCACAAAGTATTTATATTTATTTTATCACAAATTTCCTCTATCTTTGACTCTTGAGTTGCTGTAACAAGTAAATGTCCTGTGTGGGATAATAAAGTTGATCTTATCCTATCCTATCTTAAGGTCATCCACCTCCCGAAGACCCCTGAAAACCTGGCGGCAGTGACCATTGGGTTTGCAGGGCTGGCAAGACACCGCGCTTTTGGGAAAGCAGCGGGAGCAATCGACGGCTGCCATGTCCGTATCAAGCCACCGAGCGGCCCTGATGGTCACTGCTACAGGAACCGGAAACTGTTTTCCTCCATAATTCTGCAGGCTGTTTGTGACCATCAGGGCCGCTTCATTGATACGTACATGGGCTGGCCTGGGTCAGTCCATGACTTCAGAGTCCTCCGCCACAGCCCACTGTATAGGTCACTCTACCCTCCTCCAGGGCACTTCATCCTTGCAGACGGCGGGTACCCTTGCCTCCAACACCCACTACCCTTCATCACTCCCTACAAGAGGCCAGTGCGAGGTGTGGGAGCCCAGCGCTTCAACTGGCATCATTCCAGGGCACGCTCCATTATAGAGCGTGCTTTTGGAATGATGAAGACCAGGTTCAGGGCCATCTTCCTGCAAGCGCTGGAGGTGCACCACACCTTCGTACCTCACGTAAGTAATCACTCAACAGGATTTTTTAGAATACTAAGAGTAAATCAAAAAACATTTATTATTTTCTCAGGAGGTATATATAATTTTTTCATTTATTTTCTTTACCATTTCAGGTCAGAACAGCATGTGCCATCCTCCACAACATCTGCCTTGGGGCCGATGACATCATGGCCCCAGAGGAGGAGGATGAGCCTGAGGACGATGTAGAGGAGGATGAGGGGGGCGATGGTTTGGAGGCAGCCAGTGGTGCTCCCTGGTGGGACCAGCTGTCTGCAGAGGTGTCTGCCCTGGAGGAGGCCCCCCCTGACCACCAATATATACAGGCAAGTAAAATAATTGAAAAGCTATTTCTATTTATTTAAAATGTTTTGTAGAATAGTTTTACCCGTTCAAATAATTTGTGGCAAGATTTCTTTTGTCAAAATAAGGTTGTGTAGTATTTAGTATGCACTCTTATTCTTGCCCTTTTCCAAAAATATTTTAGTGACATGGCAGCCGTCGATTGAGTCAGCCCTGCAAACCCATTCGGTGCGGTGGACAGTGGAGAGAGGCATATCCAGCACTCTGGAGACCACCCCTGGATGTCCCACTGACAGGAGACACCAGGGTCTTTAATGTGGCAGCCCATCCAGATCCAGCAGCACCACCAGGGGCGCTCTGCTGCATCATTATGTTTTTGTATATAGTAGTTTTATAATAATTGTTTTAAATAGTCACATGAATGTTTTTTGTTGTAAATAGTTTTATTGTTTTATACATGTTTTATAAGTTTGATACAAATAAGTTAGTTAATATAAAAAAGTTATTCAGGATTTTAATAAATAGTTAAAAAAAGATAAATGTAGAGAAATGTATAGAGGATTAATATAAATAAATAAATATATATAAATAAATAAATGTAAACACGTATATATAATACAACAGAACATAAATTATTTGTCAACCAAACGCTCCAAAATTGAGAAAAAACGATCTCTCCTGAGCTCTTCTCTCCTCTGCCTCCCTATTTAGCCTCATGTCCTCTTTAATTAATTGGAACATTTCTTCCTTTCTGTCCCTCTTTCTGGACCTTGGACGCTGTCTTTCCTCCTCATCCTGGTCCTCCACCTCCTGATCCACCACTGCTGTATTTGGCCCTGGTGTGTTCTCATGGATGGAGGCAATTAGGACAGGGGGGTTGGTGGAATGCCTCTGTCCCAATACCTCATCCATGAGGACAAACCAGGGCCAAGTGGCATCAGTGGGTTTCCCACCTACCCCCTCTCCTGACCCTGGATACTTGCAATCCTAAGGCAGAGGAAATCAATCATGGCAGTTAACAACAACAGCAGTATCAAAACAAATTTCATCAAAAGTGTTTATTAACTTGCATGGTTAAAACAAATAATGTATATTTAAAATGACCTGTTCATACTTTATATATATTTTTTAAATTATCCCATTTTTTCTTTGCCTGCAGGGGAGTCACCTTCCCCTGCAGGCCTATTTTCTCCAGAATTGTCCTAAACACAAAGAGATTATTAATCAGAGAAAACAAGAGACACATTTATCAATCATGTTAATAGCCCATGTTGACAATAGGCCATTTATAATATATACATTTGACCATCTTGTAAAGGTTACATTTAAATTAGCCCTCATCCTATATGAAGCCCATAATAATAAGACAACCAGTAAAAGTCAAAACACACTTTTTCTTTGTTTGTTTTTCTTGTGCTGTCTAGTACTGATGCGAGCTGTGACTTTTTTTGTCTTTCTTTCTTTAATAACCCAAAATAGGACATCGTAGTAAACGATTTCTGGGGATGTTGTATCCGTCCTGCTGTTTAATTAGGGCTAATTTAACTAACCTTTACAAGATGGTCAAATTTAGATATATAAATGGACTATAATAATTTTTATAAACTAACTTACGACATAAATAAACGATTGTTTCCTTACCCCCAAGCCACACTCGCTGAATGTTTCACCCCGGTGAAGAGCTCGTCGTTCTCCCCCCTGAGTTTAATAAATTGAGCAGTATGCTGCTGGCTCCCTAAAGCAAAACCAAATGTTAGAATTAGTTTTACTTTACACTAACAAACTAAAGCAGCTTAAATAGCAAAATAACCAAGTTAGCTGTGTAATCAATCCCAACGTCTCTAACGTTACGGTCTGAAAACCAGGGTCCACAACCTGTGTTCGCGTTGGTCCATTTATCTAACGTTACAGAATAGCAAATTATCTATATAATCGCCCCAATTTCGGTAAATATAACCATTTTGACCTCTTAAATTTGAAACTATAGGGCTTAACGGGTGTTCTAGATTACCGTTACAGCGTCACTAACTGTAACGTTACTTTACTTATATTGCCTATTACTTTAATGAAATAAGTTTTAAGGATAACTTATTTGTGTTTTTAACGATACAAATTAGTGTCTTAACATTTGTATCGTTAAATACTCGAGTGACTGGAAACCAAATACTTACATTTAAATGCAAAACTCAAATCTACATTCTCCGCCATTGTTTCTTTCGATTTTATTTTTTTGATTGAATGCGCAATGAATCTTGGGAGGGATACGTTGGACCGTGGAGGATCTTGGGATACGTTGGGCCGTGAAGGATACAGCCGATGCATCCTTCAAATCCGGGAAAAGAAGGCTGTGTCACACTAAATTTGTACCGGCTGCCAAATTTGTACCGGGCGCGTCATCATTACGTAATCCATTCCAAACCTGCCCGGCAACAGATGATCGCGTCGTCCGTTGCCGGGCAACGGACGATCGCGTCGAATGACGTGAAAGGTTCACGAACATTCGCGAACCTTCAAGCTTGTTCAGTCGCCGTTCAGTCGGATATTATTTTATGTTATCTACTTTTCTATACATATATTATAAACGTATTTATTTATATTATCAATGTATTTCTCTAAACAGTAATAGCTAAATGTTATGGGGATAACGTGAATAATAATAAAAATAGGCCTACATTTTACCAGTTAGTAAATGCCCACTCAGTTTACTAGCTAAATTTGATTAAACCATTGAATACAATACAAATATAAAGTAAAAACAAGTGCTATCTAGCGATCCGTTTTCTGTATTATGTTATTTCGTCTTTGGCAACATGAGCGCGAATGTTTTTTGAAACCCACTTTAAACACTCAGTTTACTAGCTAAATTTGATTAAACCATTGAATACAATACAAATATAAAGTAAAAACAAGTGTTATCTAGCGATCCGTTAACTGTATTATGTTATTTCGTCTTTGACAACATGAGCGCGAATGTTTTTTGAAACCCACTTTAAACACTCAGTTTACTAGCTACATTTGATTAAACCATTGAATACAATACAAATATAAAGTAAAAACAAGTGTTATCTAGCGATCCGTTAACTGTATTATGTTATTTTGTCTTTGGCAACATGAGCGCGAATGTTTTTTGAAACCTGCCCGGCAACGACGACGCGATCATCTGTTTCCCGGCAGGTTTGGAATGGATTACGTAATGATGACACGCCCGGTACAAATTTGGCAGCCGGTACAAATTTAGTGTGACACCTGCATTCGTAGGCCGCATTTGAAGGACCCTTGGAATTGGGACAGCACTTGGCGCGTCGCTGTGATGCAATCGGCGTCGACGCATCCTTCGAATGCAGCCTTCGAAGGATGCGTCCTAGGAATTGGGACACAGCCATAGACTATAGGTAACCGCGGAGAGAACCGGGCTTAAACCCGGGGCTTGAAGCTCACGATATTGTCCCTCACACGCGTTAAGATACAATTCCCTCCCTTAAGCTTCATAGTTACCATACCGAAACATGCCTACTTTAACAAATAAAGTGAGTTAAAAGCGACCAAGGATTGGACCACTTTCTTCAGGAAATAACGCAATAGGCTACTCATCATTTTCTCCACTTCATTTATTTTACTTGTGAGAGCTCCTAATTTTCTTCTCCTCAATGCTATATTTTTTGGCAATTTCTCCTCTAAGGCTTTCTCTGTCAACCTACGTGTCCGTCCTGGATCCATTGTATCCTCAAAATATCTAAGCCCCTTTTCCTTTCCATCAGTCATCTTAATATTGCAGAGTTAGGCTTTAGTTGCATGCAATGGTTTAAAAGCACTTATCCTTCAAGTCACTTTTTCTTCATAAGAACAATGGCAATACAACTTCTTAAATGAAGCCCAAATAATCAATATTGACTGTCCGGCTTAAAATACAAGCTGACACGGAGAATCAACAACTTTGCATTAAACATTCAACGGTCACATAAATCATTACTATTGTTAGAAAAGGTATATGTTTGTTTCATATAATTGTATTGGAAGTCCTGGTTTTCACCCAAGTTTACTGCTAAATATCATAGCCTGTCAAAATTAGCTAGATCGCCTTAGCCTGGTCATCATAGCAATGCTTCGGCTAACACTAGGTAAGCATAGTTTACTGTGCTCCATGGCTATTTTATTTAAAAATTGTGATTTGTGAGAGATTACATTTTGTGTACTATTCACCACTACCCTTCCTTTGAATTAATATGTTTATTTATTCGTTTTCACTTCAGAGCTTGCAGGTAGAGACCGCAGGTTCAGAGTCACCAGTCCACCAGCCACAGACAGACAGTTATGGAAGAGGACGTGGTAGAGGCAGGGGACGAGGCAGAGGGAGTGGCAGGGGAGAAGGCAGGGGACAGACCAGAGGAAGTGGCAGGGGACAGACCAGAGGACGTGGCAGAGGCGTGATAAACCTCACTCAAGAGGACATCGATAGAGTTCAACAGCTCCAAATACAGCGAACCACACTTGAACGGGTTTTAAAACAGTTGCCAATGTTATGTTAGTATAAAAATGATAATGAACAATCAGTGTTTCCCACAGACCAGGAAGGAATTGCAACAGACAACTAAAGCTGGAGGTTTTTATTTCAAGTACAAATAAACTCAAGACCTACCTGAAACAATATTTAACTTCTTTAGGAAAAATCAAATAAATAGTAACAATATACTACTAGGGACAACAAGGCAACTAACTAAAATAATGAATGCAATGCACATATTGTCAGGGAGGGCAGCCGACTGAGGTCTAAGGACATGGAAGGCTCCTAGGATGTCCAGCTCCTGGAACCTCCTTTTCAGTTCTGTCTCCAGGGGCCGTATTCACAAAGGATCTTAGGGCTAAAAGTAGGTCCTAACTGGCGAATTTAGGAGTAACTCCTAAAAATAATGGGCGTGTCACTCTTAAATTTAGGACTCCTAACTTTTTTCACTAAGAGCAATTCACAAAGTATTTTAGGACTAAAAGTAGCACCTAAGTCTAGGAGAGCTTAAAAGTCCTCAAGAGGACTCCTAACTCAGTAAGACCTATTCACAAAGAATCTTAAAATGCCTGTGAGACGAAATGTTAGGGTATTCAACTTATTGTGGAGTTAATGCGCGATGCAATAACATCCCCGACTAACAGGAATAATCCGATTAGTCCCGAAATAAAATGTTATAAAAATTATAAATTATAAAAAAAAATAGATAACTTATAAAAAATAAAAATAATTGCGCCATCAAAAGACAAGGACGTGTTCGTCAATAGGAAGAAAGTGCATTCCATCAACACGCAGGTTGTTTTTGATGCAAATTTTAACATAGCCTACTGGATGTTGTTGCAAAGTGGCCTGGATCTTCAGCTACCCATGATTCGGGCATTTTAATGGTGAGCGGTCTGAGGCAGCTTTTTGAGATGTAGGAGTTGGGTGTCACTTGCTGGGTGACAGTGACTATCCATGCAAGACGTGGCTCTAGACACCCTACCTTAATCCACAACCGGGAGCACAGTTAAAGTGTAACATGTAAGTGATTACGCAGATTACGCTTAGTCCTATGCGTAAAACACATCGTATTGGCTCTTTGCGAGCACACAAACATACACGAAATGTTGTGGAGAGAGGAATTGGGCAGATGAAACGTCGGTTTCATGTCCTCCACGGCGAAATACGCCTCACCCCAGAGAGGGCAAGCACAGTAATCACTGTATGTGCCATTCTACACAACCTTTGCAAGCGGAGGAACATTCCACAGCCAGACGATGATGATGATGATGATGATGATGATGATGGCGATCAACATTACAAGGAATTTGGCCGTGTGGAACCGAGTGGACTGGCATTTAGGGATCACTTTGAAAACACATTTTAGGTAAACACCTTGGCACAAATCAGTCAACACTTGGGTAGTTCGTAACATTTATTTTCTTTTAGATTTTACGTATTTGTATTGTTTGCTTTCTCTCTCTCTTGAACGTGCAGGCTACAACGTCATTATCGTGGTCTGCACAAAATTGTCATCATGCGTGTATTCTGCTAACTGCACTATAACTACTTAATAGGAATTCATTTCTAGCCTAGGCTATTTCCTTGTTTTTCGGTGATTCAGTGGGCTCGTCTGAACAACCAATCACCGAACTGACCGCTTCTAAACTCGTGCACGAGAATTGACGTAATCCATAGCAACGGCGCGTCACTCTTAGTTCACTCTTTGTGATTTATCCTTAGTAAGAGTAGGTCTCAGCGGCTTTGTGAATAACTTTTAAGAAAAAACTCCTACGTAAAATGTTTTAGCGCGAGTTAGGAGCACTCCTAGCGGTAAGATAAAATGCTTTGTGAATACGGCCCCAGGCCAGTAATGTAGGGTTGGATGACCTACATTTAAAATCTTCACTAATCTGTTTCCAACTCACCTGTTGTTTCAGCAACATTTTGTCTGCTGTCCTCCTGGCCTATATTAATCAGTATCTCTCCTGAACAGCCCGGCCCCTGAGAAGCACTGGGTTGTCAGCACTGTTTGATGCCTAGGAACATTCGAAATAAATGTATTATATATTTAATAAACATTTACCAGCCACAGCCATTTGACTGTTCAACTTAATTTCAGACTAAGCTAACTACCTCCTCAAGCTGCTCCGTCTCGTCTGGACGAGGCCTTTTTTGGTGCAGAAAAAACCTTTCAGAGTCAGAATAAAATAATATTAAGAATAGAATGTGATAAATGTTTTCTATTCTTTTTGATATGGGCACCGTATAGGCCTATCTAAACTATAACCGCATTTCATCTTAATCGCAGTGTTCATTGCGTTACCAACGACGTTGTCTATGATGACGGGTGCGGGATGTTCAATATCAATAACGTTGAGTTCATAAAGCTAATGGCTTTTCTGAGTTAACAAAAAAATTGGGCAGGTGTGTTAGACCACAGTATGTCATACTAACCTTTGGTAAACTGCAAATGTCGCAGACCGTCTTCTCTGTGCCAAATATATTTTTCCATTGACCTCAAGCATTGCGCGTGGACAGGAGGAGCGGGCGAATCAGCCGTCAGTGAGTGTGCATGTAACTCCGCGTTTACATGCGGACACATCTGATTCGCATAGATGTGGAAGAACAGCTCAATCGGAATAGAAAAGTATTATATATATACGCCTCAATCGGTTCGGAATAGAATTATATGCAGAATAGAATAGGTGGTGTAGTCCGCTATAAATACTTATTCCGATTAGTTTGGGGTTTAACTTGGAGCAGCTGCAGTAGTCCGCAATTGGTCCACTCCGTCTGTACTTTAATGCACACCGAACTTTACCGCTGTCAAGGAAATTGGATTTATTGCCTGATTCACGTCTTTGTTATTATCACTCCGTAGTAGTTACAGTAGTCCGGCAACTTATCAACCCCAGCGTGTCCGGTTGCTAAGCGACGGGTGACATCGGTGGGTTCATGTGTTAGCATCGTCGCTCTCGCTCCGTGTGTGTGTGTGTGTACGAGAATGACAGGGAGTACGAGTGCTATGCGGAGATGAATGGACGGAACGTTTAGATTTCCAAATCGCGTTATAAAAAAAAAGAAAATAAAAGTCAATCAATTCGTGGCGCTCGATGTTGATTCTGTGGCGCCGCGCCACACAATGGTCTATGTATGGGAATGGCTTTCAACTAACAGCAACATTTTTCTATTTCTTTTCAGGCCAGAATTCGACAGTTGACTTTGGAGCAGTCACATGGGTTATTGGAGCAGTGCCTGAATAGGGCACCAAGTATGATGTCCGATTTAGACCGCCTCATCTTGGGAACACCGCCTCATGACAGCCCCCCTTTGCCAACCCCAGAGCAACCCACTTGGTGTGTTTGCACCCACTGCAAGGATATGCCCACAGACGCAGCGAGAAAGTGCTGTGGGCAGACCCCAGAGAACTGTGCATCCTTGCTGCCACACATGGACTTGTTAATCTTGCAGGAAGATGCCCTGCGCTTGGCCAGACGTATATGGAACAATGTCCTGGTTGAGGAAGATGCTGCTGAACCCGGGGAAGCCAATAAACAGTTCAGATACACAGCGTACAGACAGTATGTGGTTTTGCATTCCCAGATGTTGTGTATGGAGGATTCGGGACAAATTCTCAGATCCTTTTAATCAATACAAAGGCTTCCTCCCTAGCTGGGTGTAGTGGGTAGTATGCCTCAATAGTTTTTGTTTCTGTTCTATGATCATGTTACTGTTTGTCTTTTAACACCGGTTCAAAAGTTGCAAGTAAATTATTGTTTCTGAATATAATTTGTGTCTCGTCTTTACTAAACAAATAACAACTGAATGTCAAAAAATGTTTATTGCAATTACACCATGACAGAAGCCTATAAGAACAATAAGCTTACAAAAAATACAAAGTCATTTCTATCAGGTTTTGAAGAACGGTCAGGTGTTGGTGCTGTGGTGTGGATTTGTTCAGTTTTCAGGAATGCTCCAGGCTAGCTCTGATCTAGCGGGGACTGTGCTTTAAACACAATTTTCTTACAAAGAAATACAGGTCTTGTCACTTTTCCATATCTGCTGAAATTTACAGTAAGTAGTAAAGTGAACTGATATCGGCATAGAGAAAATGGGAACGTCAAATATACAGCTATTCCAAACTTCAATGCCATTGAAGAAAATAACCTAAGCCTCTGCTGACTTGCTTCTGCAAGAGTTCCTCAACACTTTGGGGCAGGGATACCAGAGGAACCCCAGCCTGCGTGGATCTTCTGGTCTTTAGGGTTTGGACTGTGCCAACCCCCCTGGAGCAGTCAGCCTTACCTGCAGGATGATGCTCTGCAGTTCCGGAATGTAGCTGAAGTCTTTGTCCACTTTAACTGTGCACAGCCGCCACGTCCATGACCTCTTATTGTAGGTCTTGCCAAACCTGATAACAGAGAGATGTGACTCATCAGAGAAAGGTTTTCAGCTGAATGTAACAAGTGATAACATTTGTTTATAAAACGAATAGTCCACAGGTATGTAACAAGCTGATGACACGTGGTGTACACCAAGGCAAATTAAGGAAGCAAATCAACAAATATTTCCAATAATTAGAGTTATCATGACATTGTCTCATGTATATGAGAATGCCAAGCACTAGGCACCCAGCAACCCAAGTCTGCGCATGAAGCTACACATTTACAGGGAAAGGAGGAGTCCAGTCTTGAAGTTATGGTTTTAGGTCCTAAACAGATGAGGGATATCAACAGGAGAAAAGTTTCTCGATGCAGAGAGAGAACTTGTAGATAAAAGGTAGGAAAGCAATCCATTACACAGCTAAGCTTTTAGTGAATGGATAAAAAGCCACCATGAGTCCCAACTCATGCATTTCACTCCTATGAACAGATTACCTTGGTACTAAGACTATTTTCAACAGCATCTTTCAATATTTGAAATCTTGCTGAGGAGTGCGACAGATACTGTATTGAGCCATCTTGTCTTCTCTTGGCGGGTCTGTCAAGATGGTGATTATAATCCAGGCCAGCCAACAATGTCTGAGCTGTATACCCTTGTGGTGAGGAGCTGCGGCGCTTGCTAGCATACATGAGTATGTCGTTGTGGAATGACTCCAATTCTGCTGTTGACCTGAGGGTGAAAAATAAATCACAAGTAGGGTTTAGATGTAATGTCACCAAAGCAAATTTAATCAAAAGATCAGGGGCCGTATTCACAAAGGATCTTAGGGCTAAAAGTAGGTCCTAACTGGCGAATTTAGGAGTAACTCTTAATAATAATGGGCGTGTCACTCTTAAATTTAGGACTCCTAACTTTTTTCACTAAGAGCAATTCACAAAGTATTTTAGGCCTAAAAGTAGCACCTAAGTCTAGGAGAGCTTAAAAGTCCTCAAGAGGACTCCTAACTCAGTAAGACCTATTCACAAAGAATCGTAAACGCCTTGGCACAAATCAGTCAACACAAATTTGTGTAGTTCATAACATTTATTTTCTTTCAATTTTTCTATCTTAAGACTGTAATATACTGTCTTCATTTGTATTAGCCACTCTTTCGCTTTGAGGACCTTTCTTTGCCTTTTATAACCCTCATTTCCAACCTCAATTTCTTCTCAAACAGTGAACTGGCACCAGCAGCAGGAGGGTGAGGAGAAGCAGTGGGTGCACCAAGAGGGAGAGTTGGAAGAGGAAGAGCTGTGAGAGGAGGTGCAGCTGGAAGAGGAAGAGCTGGCCTAGGAGAGGGAGAAGAGGAAGAGCTGTTTGATGTGATGCTGCAGCTGCAGCTGGACTTTGATCTTCATTTCTCGTGTGGGGAATATAAATATATAATTTGTAACACATTTTTGGGAAGTGGGTTGACCAGTTGCACATTGTAATTCTTCTGTAAATATTAAACAGAAAGGTTTTTCATGTAGCCTATTGCAATCATTGCATGCATACCCCTCAATCTCCTTTAGCAACTCGCCTGCAGGATCAGCTGCACCCTCAAGGCCAGTTATGCTTGTGTCCGAGCCTAGGACGCGTACACCACCGATGCGACCGGGAACAACGGCTTTGGTACAGATCCTCCTCCAACAAATTAAATTTCAGTTACATTCACGTTTCATATCACTGTAGCCTTTGTTAATTGTCAATTTAAGACATGCAAATGCATTTCCCAAATGAATGCAATGTTAATAATGGACTTACCTGTAGTCGCGACAGCTCTTTTATAGTCGGCAATCTCCAAACTAGACTGTGATTTCAGGGCATACCAACGTTTTTCGTAATCGTCGGTAGAGCGACACACAGCCGGGAAGGAAGCATTTAGGTTCACGCATATTTCTTCCCATGCCTCCCGCTTCTTCTTACTGGTCACTCCAGCCCTGAATCTACCCTTTATTACCCCCCTCCGCTCCAGCACAAACTGGGCAAGTTGGTCCTGGGATCAATTGGCCTTTTGCTTGCGTTTCACGTTTTCATCATCCATCATGATAGGAGGACTTGAACGGCGGTATGGGCTGTTATTTAAAGTTTTTAAGTGCTGAAATATGCTCATTGGATAATAGTTTGCAGGGTGCTTTTAATTGCCTCCTTGATTAAATGCAATTTACGTATTTTTATTGTTTGCTTTCTCAATCTCTCTCTCTCGAACGTGCAGACTACAACTCCATTATCGTGGTCTGCACAAAATTTGTCATCATACGTGTATTCTGCTAACTGCACCGTCCATAACTACTTAATAGGAATTCATTTCTAGCCCAGGCTATTTCCTTGTTTTTCAGAGATTTAGTGGGCTCGTCTGAACAACCAATCACCGCACTGACCGCTTCTAAACTCGTGCCCGAGAATCTACGTAATCCATAGCAACGACGCGTCACTCTTAGTGATTCATCCTTAGTAAGAGTAGGTCTCAGCGGCTTTGTGAATAACTTTTAAGGAAAATCTCCTACGTAAAATGTTTTAGCGCGAGTTAGGATCACTCCTAGTAAGACAAAATTCTTTGTGAATACGGCCCCAGGGGCCGTATTCACAAAGCATTTTATCTTACCGCTAGGAGTGCTCCTAACTCGCGCTAAAACATTTTACGTAGGAGTTTTTTCTTAAAAGTTATTCACAAAGCCGCTGAGACCTACTCTTACTAAGGATAAATCACAAAGAGTGAACTAAGAGTGACGCGCCATTGCTATGGATTACGTCAATTCTCGTGCACGAGTTTAGAAGCGGTCAGTTCGGTGATTGGTTGTTCAGACGAGTCCACTGAATCACCGAAAAACAAGGAAATAGCCTAGGCTAGAAATGAATTCCTATTAAGTAGTTATAGTGCAGTTAGCAGAATACACGCATGATGACAATTTTGTGCAGACCACGATAATGACGTTGTAGCCTGCACGTTCAAGAGAGAGAGAAAGCAAACAATACAAATACGTAAAATCTAAAAGAAAATAAATGTTACGAACTACCCAAGTGTTGACTGATTTGTGCCAAGGTGTTTACCTATGTGTTTTCAAAGTGATCCCTAAATGCCTGTCCACTCGGTTCCACACGGCCAAATTCCTTGTAATGTTGATCGCCATCATCATCATCATCATCATCATCATCGTCTGGCTGTGCAATGTTCCTCCGCTTGCAGAGGTTGTGTAGAATGGCACATACAGTGATTACTGTGCTTGCCCTCTCTGGGGTGAGGCGTATTTCGCCGTGGAGGACATGAAACCGACGTTTCATCTGCCCAATTCCTCTCTCCACAACATTTCGTGTATGTTTGTGTGCTCGCAAAGAGCCAATACGATGTGTTTTACGCATATGACTAAGCGTAATCACTTACATGTTATACTTTAACTGTGCTCCCGGTTGTGGATTGAGGTAGGGTGTCTAGAGCCACGTCTTGCATGGATAGTCACTGTCACCCAGCAAGTGACACCCAACTGGTACATCTCAAAAAGCTGCCTCAGACCGCTCACCATTAAAATGCGAGAATAATGGGTAGCTGAAGATCCAGGCCACTTTGCAACAACATCCAGTAGGCTATGTTAAAATTTGCATCAAAAACAACCTGCGTGTTGATGGAATGCACTTTCTTCCAATTGACGAACACGTCCTCGTCTTTTGATGGCGCAATTATTTTTATTTTTTAGAAGTTATATATTTTTTTTTATAACTTATAATTTTTATAACATTTTATTTCAGGACTAATCGGATTATTCCTGTTAGTCGGGGATGTTATTGCATCGCGCATTAACTCCACAATAAATTGAATACCCTAACATTTCGTCTCGCAGGCATTTTAAGATTCTTTGTGAATAGGTCTTACTGAGTTAGGAGTCCTCTTGAGGACTTTTAAGCTCTCCTAGACTTAGGTGCTACTTTTAGTCCTAAAATACTTTGTGAATTGCTCTTAGTGAAAAAAGTTAGGAGTCCTACATTTAAGAGTGACACGCCCATTATTTTTAGGAGTTACTCCTAAATTCGCCAGTTAGGACCTACTTTTAGCCCTAAGATCCTTTGTGAATACGGCCCCAGATCTCCACACATTTAGAAATGGGCCAAGACGTGCATGTGGAGGACTGAGACTGGCTTTATACTACTACACAACTACTGTTGTTCAAGGAAACGGTCATTCCAACCAAAAAAACGCATATACAACAGACATAATCCGAGCAGACATAATCAGGGGCCGCATTCACAAAGGATGTTAGGGCTAAAGGTAGGTCCTAACTGGCGAATTTAGGAGTAACTCCTAAAAATAATGGGCGTGTCAATCTTAAATTTAGGACTCCTAACTTTTTTCACTAAGAGCAATTCACAAGTATACAAGTATTTTAGGACTAAAAGTAGCACCTAAGTCTAGGAGAGCTTAAAAGTCCTCAAGAGGACTCCTAACTCAGTAAGACCTTTTCACAAAGAATCGTAAAATGGCTGCGAGACGAAATGTTAGGGTATTCAACTTATTGTGGAGTTAATGCGCGATGCAATAACATCCCTGACTAACAAGAATAATCAGATTAGTCCCGAAATAAAATGTTTGGCCACACTACGTTATTTAGCAACAGGGGAAATGCAACTTTGCAATGCCGACGATTTAAAATTATCGCAACCATCAGTCAGCCGTGCCATAAACTTTCCTTTGGACATTCAACAATTACACAGGATCAAAGCCAACTTCATGGCAATTGCAGGTATGCCCGGTGTGGTCGGTGCTATTGACGGGACGCACATAAAAATAATTGCGCCATCAAAAGACGAGGACGTGTTTGTCAATAGGAAGAAAGTGCATTCCATCAACACGCAGGTTGTTTTTGATGCAAATTTTAACATAGCCTACTGGATGTTGTTGCAAAGTGGCCTGGATCTTCAGCTACCCATGATTCGCGCATTTGAATGGTGAGCGGTCTGAGGCAGCTTTTTGAGATGTAGGAGTTGGGTGTCACTTGCTGGGTGACAGTGACTATCCATGCAAGACGTGGCTCTAGACACCCTACCTCAATCCACAACCGGGAGCACAGTTAAAGTATAACATGTAAGTGATTACGCGGATTACGCTTAGTCCTATGCGTAAAACACGTATTGGCTCTTTGACGCCTTTTATTTGTTGAATCCATATTTATTATTGTTTACTGATTTCTTCCATACATGCTAGAGCACACAAACATACACAAAGTGTTGTGGAGAGAGGAATTGGGCAGATGAAAAGTTGGTTTCATGTCCTCCGCGGCGAAATACGCCTCACCCCAGAGAGGGCAAGCACAGTAATCACTGTATGTGCCATTCTACACAACCTCTGCAAGCGGAGGAACATTCCACAGCCAGACTATGATGATGATGATGATGATGATGATGGCGATCAACATTACAAGGAATTTGGCCGTGTGGAACCGAGTGGACAGGCATTTAGGGATCACTTTGAAAACACAATTTAGGTAAACACCTTGGCACAAATCAGTCAACACTTGGGTAGTTCATAACATTTATTTTCTTTTAAATTTTACGTATTTTTATTGTTTGCTTTCTCTCCCTCTTGAACGTGCAGGCTACAACGTCATTATCGTGGTCTGCACAAAATTGTCATCATGTGTGTATTCTGCTAACTGCACTATAACTACTTCATAGGAATTCATTTCTAGCCTAGGCTATTTCCTTGTTTTTCGGTGATTCAGTGGGCTCGTCTGAACAACCAATCACCGAACTGACCGCTTCTAAACTCGTGCCCGAGAATCTACGTAATCCATAGCAACGGCGCGTCACTCTTGCTGCGTTCACACCAAAAGATGCATTTGCTGCCTGAACGCGTTGACGCTGAAGTTTTGCTGCGCAGCAAAAGTTTTGCGGCGCAGCGAAGGTTTTGCGGCGCAGCAAAGGTTTTGCAGCGCGGGAAGTTTCACGGCACGGCAAGTTTTGCCCGCGGTGCTTCTGAATTCATTCACAACCATGGCCGACATTACGAGCATTGCATGTCTTTACCTGTTGTGGAAGAGGGAGAGACGTCGGAATGCCCGTCGTTTATGGGTTCATGAGACCATTCGGAGCCGTACAGAGCTCGGTGAATTTCACCGTCTTCTGCAGGAACTCCGTCTGGATGACGAACGCTTCCAGCGCTATTTGAGGTTGACTCCGGCCCAATTTGATGACATGCTAGCTAGGATCGGTGCTAGGATCTCTCGGTTGGACACCAACTACAGGCGCTCCATCTCAGCTTCGGAGCGCCTGTCCATCTGTCTCCGGTGAGTGGTTTCATAATTTGTGTTTCAAAAATCGAAACATAAACATTTTACTTCAGGTTCACCAAGCAGGCGTTTCCATGGTGGACACCTCCATTATTATTATCCTCTGCCGACAATAGTATAGTATGTAGTCAAACACAATAAATAGATCCATTATGTTGATCAAATATGACTCCTGCCTTTGTAAAAAAAAAATATATTATAAATAAATGGGGAAAAAATATTGTAAATGTATGATACCTATACTATCTTCACTACAACACTTTTTTTAAATTCTGCAGATACCTAGCCACTGGGGACTCCTACAGGACCATCACAAATAGTTTCCGTGTTGGAATCTCCACTGTCTCCAGCAATGTCCCTGATGTTGCCACTGCAATCTGGGACTCTGGTGGAGGAGTTCATGGCTGTGCCCAGCCAACACATTCTCACTCCGAGCGCGTAGATTGTGGCCCAGCACAGATGAGTGGAGGTCCATTGCAGGGAGGTTTGAGGAGCGGTGGAATTTTCCTCTTTGCTGTGGAGCATTGGATGGGAAGCATGTGGTCATTAAAGCCCCTGTTCAATCAGGATCCCAGTTCTACAAATACAAGGGAACTTTCTCTTTCTTGTTCTCTTGGCGGTTGTAGACGCGGAATATTGTTTCCGGGTGATTGATGTCGGGGGCTACGGAAGAACCAGCGATGGTGGGATTCTGGCCAACTCTGCTTTTGGTGCAGCTCTTCAGTCTGGCACCCTCCAACTGCCTGCCGACCTGCCACTACCAGGAGCTGACCACCGAGGACCACAGCCGCATGTCTTTGTGGCTGATGAGGCCTTTCCACTTCGGAAAAACCTCATGAGGCCATTCCCTGGTCGCAACCTGGCAAGAGAGCGCCGGGTTTTCAATTACCGTCTGTCCCGAGCTCGGATGGTTGTGGAGAATGCCTTTGGGATCCTTTCTTCCCAGTGGAGGGTCTACAGGCGTGCCTTCGAGGTCAACGTTGAAGTTGCGGAGAAGTGTGTGAAGGCTACCTGTGTTCTCCACAACTTCATGCGGAGGACCACCCCCCCAAGTGCATTGAGGGGGAACATCCCAGTTGGTGAGGTGGACCCACTGCCAGGTCTACGAAGAGTTGCTGCCAACAACTCAGCGAGGGAAGCCATCAGGATTCGGGAGGCCTTCAAGTCCTACTTCTCTGCTGAGGGAACCGTCCCATGGCAAGACAACGTGTAGCGCACCAGCACACACAAAACGGCTCTTTTAAGAGCCACCCACACATTACTATTGAGCAAACTTCCTGAAATTACTATATTGACAGTGATCTTCTGACTCAATGAAGAATGTCTCCTTAACATACAACAGTAATATGCCATTATTAACTAAGTTTGTTAATGTTAAAGTTAGTTTATATTTTGTAATCAGGTAACTGTGACAGTCCTGAGCCGTCTTGCTTCCCTTCTGCTGGCCTCTGTTCTTCTTCCAGGGAAGCTGATTGGCTGGCCACCTCATCGAGGGATTGAACTCAGGAAAGGAACTGCAGGAACTGCAGGAAACCGAAGAAGCAGAAGATGGGGGGAATCCAACATGGCGCTCTTGCTCTCCCACCAGGAAGGCTGGTGCTGCCTGGCACCCAACTGGGTTTTGTTCGGGGTTGTTATTCTATCCCTTTAGCATACTCATAGTTTAGTTTAACTGTAAACACAACTCTACACTACAGAATGCTGATTTGTGGGTTTTTTCGAGTTACTAAATAAATGTAACGTTAATTTAACTGTTGCTGCGTGGACCTCCCGTTCTTGGTTGTGCTCTTCAACGAGCAGGGCACAACATAACTGACAAAAATACCTTAAACAAAGTTGCTTGGACCCCAAAATCAGTGGCACAAAATAATTTGGAACATTTCCCTCAAGCAACATAAATGGCCATTCAATAAAGAATATGAAGACACGTTTTTGGTATAAAATAATTTATTGGAGTGTGTGTGTGTGTGTGTGTGTGTAAACAAAAAAAACTAACAAAATGGGCATGGATCATTCCCTGCAACGATTGTCACCCCAGAATCTATTCATCGACTGGTCCAAATTGATTGATCAAATTAAACTCTACTGGATTATGAACACAGTTGGCATCGTGCAATAATTTATAAATTTGGAATTTCATTTGTTCCTTTGCATGGGGTGGCAATCGTTGCAGGGAAGGAAGTATCCCTTTAAAAAAGTGCTCATCCTCAGAGAGGATGAGAGGCACAGGTGGAGGCACAGGGGCGGTCTGCCTCCTCAGCACCTCCAGGAGTAACCTCTCGATCTCCGTCTCCCTCTTTCGGTATTGTGTCCTCACTGTTTCAAATGGAATCAACATTTTTGGGTCAGGTAACAGACAAAAATACATTCAACATGAAAGGCTATGAGTACATAACAAGTCATACTCATAACATACCATTCATGCATAGCGACCCTTATGACCACATAAAACGAAGTTTAGCATAAAATAAATGCATAAAATAAATGTAATTTCTCTCATGTTAAATGACATACCTGGGGCAATAGGAGGAGTGGTGACAGCAGCAGTTGGTGGTGGTGGTGGTGGAATGGGTTCAGATGCAGCAGCAGCCTCCGGCTCCTCACAGCTTAGATCTTGAGGTGACAAGAGGTAGTTATCAATCTCTAGAACAAATCATGCTGTGTATGGGCGTGCGTGTGTGTCTTCGCTTATCGACCAACCTCCTAGGTCACTCGCTGTCCCTGCTGCTGCCTCTGAACCGTGGTCCTCGACTGGGTACTCTGCAATCCCGTCTAACTCGACCCCCAGCACCATATTGCTACTGGTCTCCCTCGGAGTAACAAATGGGCCGAGGAAAGACAGGATTGCAGAGTACTTCCACGTCTTCAACGGGCCTGCTGCTGACCCACTCCTCTTTCCTGCCTCCTGCCTGCGTCTCACCCTGAGGTAGGTGTCCCTCAGGACCTTCCACCTTCGTCGGCATTCCTCCTCTTGACAAGAAAAAAGCCTACGCTGTGTAATTCGAACTGAACTGTTGAATGCTAACTGCTCACCAACTAGCTTGGTTCAATTGATAGCTGGAATAAAGTAACTTTTAGAGTAAAGTAAATTCAAAAAGACTTACCAGTTAGCCCGACCTCCTGGCTCACCTTCAGCCAAGCCTTGGCCTTGACCGTCCGGTCCTTATAACTGGCCAAGGTGGTGTTGAAGATCTCCGGGTATGCGGAGACTGAAATGAATATCTTTTCCTCCATTTTAGGGCTTTGATCTGGATCAGGTAGTGAACTCTAGGTCACTCCAAGGGAGTAACACTGATTGGCTGTTACGGCATGTCACTCAGTGGCAACGCTGTTGAACGCTGATTGGCTGTCATCACGCGTTTGCTGCCGAAAAGTTGAAATATTTGAACTCGAGCAGAATTGAACGCGCCGCAAAATACGCGAACGTGCCCGCCGCCCGTGCCCGGCGCGGGCACGTGCGTGCCGCGCCGCAAATCAAATTTTGATGCCGGTTTTCTCGGCAGCAAGTGCTGTGGCAGCAAACCCGCAACGCGTCTCTACATTCACTTTGAATGGGATTGTGCGGCTCGGCAACTTTTTGCATCTTTTGGTGTGAACGCAGGGTTAGTTCACTCTTTGTGATTTATCCTTAGTAAGAGTAGGTCTCAGGGGCTTTGTGAATAACTTTTAAGAAAATACTCCTACGTAAAATGTTTTAGCGCGAGTTAGGAGCACTCCTAGCGGTAAGATAAAATGCTTTGTGAATACGGCCCGAGAGGATAGTATGACACTTTTAATCAATAAAAACTGTCATGGTATGACCAGGAAAGGTTGAGTCTTTATGTAATAAAATGAACATATCTAAGCTTACAGTTATTTGGAAACCTTACTACTGTCAACAATGTCTTTTTGTTAGGTTACATTGTATCCAACTCCCCAACAGGAACCTCGTGGTAGCACCACAATGAAAAAAATAGAAAGTTTTATTAACACAGAAAACAAACAGATCCTGAAAACAATACCATCTTGACCACATTTGTTCGAATTTTCTGTATAATAAATTCTTCGGTCAGCAGAATTTTTTTTATCTATTAAAAATGTGAAATGGGTTCTTTTTTCAAAAAGGGGACTTGTTGGAGTTGTAAGGCAGCACATTTAGATAATCGACAATAAATGATCGACAATAATTGAGGGCCTGGTATTACCACAATGTCAATGCCACAGAAAGTAAGAGCAGTCTTTACTTTCCTGATCATGTTTCAAGCGTTCTAGACTCACTGGTCAGACAGTGCACTCACCTGTCAGATGTCTCAGAGCAAATTGTTGACAGAGCAGGAGGAGGGGGTCGCATACCACTCTTGAAAGGGGTTGAGCTGATTTTCTCATAACTGTAAAAAAATTAATAAAAGCCAGCCCTGGAGTATTTGCAGCGTTCTTCTATTCGAAACGATAGTTACGTATGTAACTACGGTTCTATGAATTCCGGATGACCGCCAGAGGCGGTGCTTTAGCACTGGATGTTCCATCTCGCGCATGCGCAGGTCGAGTAATTATACCAAAAAAGTCACCTGTGACACCTGGGTGACCCGAGAAAGTCTATATATTCCGGAGTCACCCGAGGTTCTGTTCCTTCTATTTTCTCGCGGTAGCGTACTAGCAGGACACACAAACATTGTTTGTTGTAAGAGATACCATATTAGCTTGTCGCAAGTAGCCTTGTAACCCAAGGGTTGGTGCCTCGATTTAACTTCGTCCACCAAGGGCTGCGACTCGCAATTAGTTTGATTTCGGCAGGGGTGAGTAAAGTGTGTAGGCTACGCGTAGTCGACTATCCGTCGGCTAGCGCGGCAGTTGATTTCACCTTTCTACCCTTTGCTTTAATTTGCTTAGAGCATTAATTGGCGGCTAGTTTGCAGTCGCTGTGTATTCTTTCGGTCTCGCACCGTTTCTCGGGTGCGTTCGCCTAAGCCCGGTTGCTCATTTGTATGCGCCAGTGCGCGGCTTGGGGTCCAAGCCGCCGTCACTGTATTTATTTAGCCAGTTGCGCCCTTTGATTAATCGCCAGTGAGTGGCTTGGGTTTCCAAAAGCCGTCACTGTATTTTCCTGGCGTCGTCACTCTATTGTCGGGCGCATTAATGCTCGGGTGCTCTCGCCTGTAGCTTGATTGCCTAGCCTGCGCTGATTGCTCTCCGGTGGGCTGCTTGGATTACCAAGGCTCGCCGTCACTGTGTTGTTGCCGGGGTGTCGCGTCGTTGCTCGGGTGCGCTCGCCTAAAGCTCGATTGCCTAGCCTGTGTTAATTTGCTCTCCAGTGGGCTGCTTGGATTTCCAAGGCTCGCCGTCACTGTTATTGTCGGAGTGTCGCGTCGCTCTGGTGCTCTCGCCTGTAGCTCGCCGTCACTGTTATTGTCGGGCTGTCGCGTCGTTGCTTGGGTGCTCTCGCCTAAAACTCGATTGCCTAGCCGGTGTTAATTTTCTCTCCAGTGGGCTGCTTGGGTTTCCAAGGCTCGCCGTCACTGTTATTGTCGGAGTGTCGCGTCGCTCTGGTGCTCTCGCCTGTAGCTCGCCGTCACTGTTATTGTCGGGCTGTCGCGTCGTTGCTTGGGTGCTCTCGCCTAAAACTCGATTGCCTAGCCTGTGTTAATTTTCTCTCCAGTGGGCTGCTTGGGTTTCCAAGGCTTGCCGTCACTGTTATTGTCGGGGTGTCGCGTCGCTCGGGTGCTCTCGCCTGTAGCTTGCCGTCACTGTTATTGTCGGGGTGTCGCGTCGTTGCTCGGGTGCTCTCGCCTAAAGCTCGATTGCCCAGCCTACTGATTAATTTGCTTGCAATTAATTTGCCGACATGCTAAGCGCCCATAGTTGTGTCGCCTGCATGGCCTCCCTGCAGGCGGAGGATGGCCATGAACAGTGCCCTGCGTGTCTCGGGGTTGAACACCTCAGGGAAGCAGTGTCAGATAACCCGTGCATGAACTGTAGTTTCATGCCTCATGCACTGAGGCTAGCTAGGTTGGCTGAGGTGGAGGGCAGACCAGGGTTGCCCCCTTCTGGTCTTGGTCAGATTAAAGCCCTCCTACAGAACCTCCAACCAGCTCAGGGTGTACCAGCCGCGGCCCCTGCGGCTGCGCAACCCACTTATACAGAGAATGACCTGCTGTCTACAGCTGCGTCCTGTAGCCTCTTTGCAGAGGAGGAAGAGCAAGCGTCCCTTGCCTCTCAGGCGTTCTCTCAAGGGTCTTTGAGCTGCTCGGCTAGAGGGTCAGTGTCCGGCCGAGACACTGTTAGACCAGCCGTGCGAATGGCCGTGGCAAGGCTGGGGTTGGATGAAGCTCCTGTTTCATCTGCACCATGCACTTTTTTCCACAGGCCGCTCAACCTTCCGTTTTCTCTTTGCCCCCCTCTGAGCCGTACATCGCAGAGCTTCATAGATGCTGGCCAGATTCAAGGGCTCTCTCCCAGCACACTAGTGATAGCAGAGGTCTGGCAACTATGGCCAATGCTGAGTCTTATGGCTTGGACCGGTTAGCTCCGATTGAGCCTGCTATAGCGTCCCTGGTTGTCTCCCCGGACGAGGCTCTGAGAACCGATGCGCGCTGCCCTCGGCCCCAGTGCCGGATTACAGATGACCTCCTTACCAGGAGTTACAACATTGCTGCCCGTGTGGGACGTCTTGGGAATTCGCTTTCTCACATCGTTCTGGCGCTGTCTCAGACTATACGGGGGTCAGGTGCTGATCCTTCAGCACAGACCCTCAGTGATGCTTCACTGCAAACTTTTGCATACATGACTAGGGAGCTAGGCAGGTTAATGTCAACTGTTACGTTGGCGCGCCGCCAGGTTTGGCTGGCGCAGTCACCCCTGTCGGAGGTGTGTCGACGGACCCTCCGTTCTCTTCCAGTGGTCCCAGGCCAGACGTTTGGGCCAGCTGCTCTTCAGGCCCTGGAGCGTACATGTGTACGCTCCAGGTGTGTACAGGTTGGCCAGGCTAGCCAGCAGTTTGCTAGCTTACGGTGGGCACCTCTGCTTCATTCTGCCATGCCAATAGCTCTCAACCACGTTCAGGTGGACAATCGAGGGGCCAGCACTTCTCAGCATGGGCTGACCAGCGCCGTAGCTCTGCGCCGCGGGTGGCATTTCAGGCGCCAAGAGGTTCGGCGCCCAGTCGCCGCCCCCCCCAGGTAGGTACACACTATCCAACGGGTACATACTCCAATTCCGACGCCGGCCCCCAACTTTCAGCGGGATCAAGGTGACCGTGGTCACCAATCCCGACAGATCCCTGGTCCTGAGACAGGAAGTAGCCACCCTCCTTGGGAAGGGTGCTATCGAAGTAGTAGAACCACAAGAACAGCTCGATGGGTTCTACTCTACCTACTTTCTGGTACCGAAGAAGGATGGCGGGTTTCACCCCATTCTGGACTTGAGAGGGCTGAATCAGTTCCTCAAGGTTCTTCCCTTCCACATGCTAAGTGTTGCGAACGTCCTCCAGGCTATCGCTCAGGGGGACTGGTTCGTATCAATAGACCTGAAAGACGCTTACTTTCACGTCCCTATTACCCAACGTCACAGGCGGTTCCTCCGCTTTGCTTTTCTGGGTAAGGTTTACCAGTTCAGGGTTCTTCCGTTCGGGCTGTCTCTGGCCCCGCGTATATTTACACGGTGTGTAGCAGCAGCCCTGTCACCATTACAGGCCACAGGTATGGCGATACTGCCATACCTGGACGACTGGTTGGTCATTTCCCCAACTCGAGAGCAGGCGGTCAGGGACACAGCCATGCTCCTCAGCCATGTGGACCGGCTTCGCCTTATGGTCAACTTTACCAAGAGCAACCTTACACCATGTCGGGTTGTGAGCTATCTGGGGCTGGTGCTTGACTCGGCCATGCGAGCCTGCCTCTCTCCAAAGCGCGTAGCTACCATTCTGCAGCTGCTACAGCGCTTCAGGCGGGGTAAGTTGCTGGAATACAGCCTCTTCCTTCGACTGATAGGTATGCTGACCTCAGCATCCATGGTGGTCCCACTAGGCCTTCTGGAATTGCGTCCCCTTCAGATCTGGGTGAATGGTCTCCACTTGGACCCCAAGTGGCAGAGACACAAGATGGTCAGGGTGTCTGGGCGGTGCCTTCGGGCCCTCAGACCCTGGAGAGAGAGGGCATACCTGATTGCGGGGTCGCCCTTAGGGAGGATAGCTCCCCGGCGGGAGGTTGTGGAGACTGACGCCTCCCTTTCCGGCTGGGGTGCAGTATGGCAGTGTAGGACTGTCAGAGGCCAGTGGGCTGCCCAGCAGAGACTGGAGCACATAATGTGCTGGAACTCCTTGCGGTGTTCTTAGCTCTCAGGCACTTCCTTCCAGTTCTGAGGGACCGACATGTTCTTGTCCGGACAGACAACACCTCCACAGTCTACCACGTCAACCATCAGGGGGGCACCAGATCGAGACAGAGCCTGCGGGTCACGCAAAGGCTCCTTCCGTGGGCGTTCCCCCATTTTCTAAGCCTGAGGGCTGTCCATGTTCCAGGTGTCCGGAACACAGCGGCAGACCTTCTCTCTCAAGGGCCACCCCCCGGAGAGTGGAGACTCCATCCGGAGGTGGTGGGGATGATTTGGGACAGGTATGGCAGGGCAGTGGCGGATCTCTTTGCTTCCGAAGAGACCACCCACTGTCCCCTTTGGTTCTCCTTGGCGGAGAGGACCAGTCCCCTAGGGCAGGACGCTCTGGCTCATGCTTGGCCAGACAGCCTGCTTTATGCATGTCCCCCAATTCCCCTTTTACTGGCAACGCTGGACAGGGTCCAGCGTGGCTGTCACAGCCTACTTCTGGTGGCTCCGCATTGGCCAGGAAGGCCATGGTTCCCACCATTACTGAAACTCCTCAACGAAGAGCCTTGGTGCCTCCCAGAGAGACAGGACCTTCTGTCTCAGGTAGGCGGACGCATATGGCACACGAATCCTGGCCGCCTGCGGCTGTGCGTGTGGCCCCTGAGAGCCAGGACCCACTGCTGACGTCTTGCGACCAGTCAGTGGTCCGTACTATTTTTAGTTCAAGGGCACCCTCCACTAGGTTGCTCTATGCAAACAGGTGGAAGTTGTTTTTCACAGTGGTGCGTGGCGCGGGGCGAAGTCCCGGAGACCTGCTCAGTGGTAGTGATACTACACTTCCTGCAGTCTGTGTTGGACAACAGAAGAGCTGCGTCTACCCTGCGTGTTTATATGGCCGCGATCTCAGCCACACACGCAAGGGTGGATAACCAGATGGTAGGGTCCCACTACCTAATCAGGCAGTTTCTGAAGGGAGCCCAGAGGCTTCAACCGCCGCGATCCCTGAGGGCACCATCATGGGACCTGAAAGTAGCTCTGAGGTCCTTATGTCTACCCCCATTTGAGCCACTAAGTCAGGCAGACCTGACGCGGCTGTCCATGAAGACGGCATTTCTCCTTGCCATTGCAACTGCAAAACGGGTCGGTGAACTCCATGCCTTGTCAGTAAGCCAGGCGTGTTTGCGCTGGCACGCAGATGGGTCAGGAGTGGTGCTCTCCCCATCATGTAAACCAATCATCGAGTTGGCTGCCTTCAATCCCCCAGGCTCTCCAGGGGGTGCAGAAAGAGTGTCAGACCTGTTGTGCCCGGTGCGGGCACTGAGGGCATATGTTGAAGCGACAACCAGCTTGCGTAAGACAGATAACCTCTTTGTCTGTTACGGGGGCTGCAGGAAGAGGGCTGCCCTGTCAAAACAGAGACTCTCCCACTGGGTTGTGGATGTGGTCTTGAATGCCTATAGGGCACAGGGGCTCCCTGTGCCCTTGGCCGTTAAGTGCCACTCTACCAGGAGTATGGCTGCCTTGAAGGGGGTTCCACTTCAGGACATTTGCTCCACGGCTACATGGTCCTCATCATGTACGTTTGCCCGATACTACAGGGTTAATGTCGCTGCTCCTCATCCTGTGGCGACGGCTGTCTTGTCGACGGCTTCGAGCCCTTGATTGAAGTGAGCACTCTTCGTGACCTTTTTGGTATTAGTCATCCAGTGCTAAAGCACCGCCTCTGGCGGTCAGTAGGAATGAAATAGAACGATAGTTACGTATGTAACTACGGTTCTATGAATTCCGGATGACCGCCAGAGTTCTCTGTCACTCAGACTTCTCAGATTCCGCGAGAAGATCCAGTTGGAACAGAACCTCGGGTGACTCCGGAATATATAGACTTTCTCGGGTCACCCAGGTGTCACAGGTGACTTTTTTGGTATAATTACTCGACCTGCGCATGCGCGAGATGGAACATCCAGTGCTAAAGCACCGCCTCTGGCGGTCATCCGGAATTCATAGAACCGTAGTTACATACGTAACTATCGTTTCGAATAGAAGAACGCTGCAAATACTCCAGGGCTGGCTTTTATTAATTTTTTTACAGTTATGAGAAAATCAGCTCAACCCCTTTCAAGAGTGGTATGCGACCCCCTCCTCCTGCTCTGTCAACAATTTGCTCTGAGACATCTGACAGGTGAGTGCACTGTCTGACCAGTGAGTCTAGAACGCTTGAAACATGATCAGGAAAGTAAAGACTGCTCTTACTTTCTGTGGCATTGACATTGTGGTAATACCAGGCCCTCAATTATTGTCGATCATTTATTGTCGATTATCTAAATGTGCTGCCTTACAACTCCAACAAGTCCCCTTTTTGAAAAAAGAACCCATTTCACATTTTTAATAGATAAAAAAAATTCTGCTGACCGAAGAATTTATTATACAGAAAATTCGAACAAATGTGGTCAAGATGGTATTGTTTTCAGGATCTGTTTGTTTTCTGTGTTAATAAAACTTTCTATTTTTTTCATTGTGGTGCTACCACGAGGTTCCTGTTGGGGAGTTGGATACAATGTAACCTAACAAAAAGACATTGTTGACAGTAGTAAGGTTTCCAAATAACTGTAAGCTTAGATATGTTCATTTTATTACATAAAGACTCAACCTTTCCTGGTCATACCATGACAGTTTTTATTGATTAAAAGTGTCATACTATCCTCTCGGGCCGTATTCACAAAGCATTTTATCTTACCGCTAGGAGTGCTCCTAACTCGCGCTAAAACATTTTACGTAGGAGTATTTTCTTAAAAGTTATTCACAAAGCCCCTGAGACCTACTCTTACTAAGGATAAATCACAAAGAGTGAACTAACCCTGCGTTCACACCAAAAGATGCAAAAAGTTGCCGAGCCGCACAATCCCATTCAAAGTGAATTTAGAGACGCGTTGCGGGTTTGCTGCCACAGCACTTGCTGCCGAGAAAACCGGCAGCAAAATTTGATTTGCGGCGCGGCACGCACGTGCCCGCGCCGGGCACGGGCGGCGGGCACGTTCGCGTATTTTGCGGCGCGTTCAATTCTGCTCGAGTTCAAATATTTCAACTTTTCGGCAGCAAACGCGTGATGACAGCCAATCAGCGTTCAACAGCGTTGCCACTGAGTGACATGCCGTAACAGCCAATCAGTGTTTGCAATAAAATAATTATTGCAAAGCAAGCCAAACTATTTGATCTCCCTTTCTCCCTCTAGACGGACGCATCAGATAGGTGGAGGGGGTCGACCACCCGGTGCTGTACCTGAGCCGGAAATTATCAGGCCGGGAGGGTCGAAATACAATGCAACACATAATACACAAACTCTTTACATGTCCCAAGGTCGCTACAATACCACAGATACTCTAGGGTCTATCATATAACCGCGTTGTCTGATTACAGTTTAATTCATTTTTCACAATTTACAAGCTCTCGTTTTGAAGAATAATTACCGCGCCATTTGTTTCAATGGGATCGCGACAGTTTATTTCAACATAAATTGTACATATTTATAATTTGAAATTTGTCTACGCGAATGCGACCTACGACACGACCAATGCGACCTACGTCGCGACGCACGTCGTTGGCCACTCGGAGAGCTCGGCCTATATCTCAAAATGAAAAAGTAAAAGACTTGAGTCATTGTTTTTAGTAACATTCTACAACTCAACTAATATACCTCTCGACTAAACGGATAACTGGTAGTCTGTCGATGTTACAAAAAAAACTCAAGAATAACCCCTTTTACTAAAGCTTCTGTAAGTAAATTGTATTTTAATGTATTTCATACAACTATGTTCTAGCATGTAAGACAAAGAAATCTCTGGAGTTGCCCCCTTCCCCATCTTTATTTTAGATAAGCTCACACAAAATACATGTGAAGTGTTACTATTAGGTGGGTTAAATGGTCACAGTTCCTATTTCAGATGTTGTTAGTGTGTACTGTGTAAATTCATTTTCGTCGTGATTTATGTGTGATAATTTTAGCAGGACTGCAGCGCCCATTATCGCCCCTTTGAACACGTCGGATGCCAGACTGACACGCCTCAGAGTATATCGACGGGAACCCAAACAAACTCACCGGTGGGAATGCATTCTGTGGGAATACTAAGTGCACGGTTGAAGTCGACATCAGTCGGCACACAGTTGTCCATGGGATCGCTAAAGGCACACGTAAGAAGCAAAGGTATGTAGCCACTATGAGTTTTTAGTGTCTTAGTATGCAATCCATACGAAACTTGGAGCATCTTTTTCCTGTGTATTGGGATGTTGTATTTTTTTAATATGGGCTATGCATACGTTCATTTATCACATAATTACTTTCTACTAACAATTCGATAAAAACATCTGCTAAATAACTTCATAACCAAATAGGATATGATTTATATTTGCAAATGGCTTCTTGTATGTGTGATGGGAAACAAAGGTTTAATCTGCAGTGTTACTCCAATACCAAGGAAAAAACAACAGCTAAATTATTATTTCCGGTTTCTAATACGATTTGTTTCTGTTATTTGTAGCCATGCAGACACGGGTGTCTCCTGTCAGTGCAGACTTCGGAACAACCGCTCATTTGCAAGACTCACTGCTGACTTCAACCCCAATAAAGGGCCCAGGCTGGCGACCTAGCAAGAGACCACGGCTTGAGTTGGAGGAAGAGGAGGAGAGTGACTCCTCAAATGAATCACATAAAGATCCGCTGGACTCGACATACAACCCTGGTGACTCTGTTCTTACAGAGGAAACTGACGTCTCGTAAGTTTTTAGTATTGGCTGCATCGTACTAAAAGCAGCATTGGCTAGGGATTGGTAGCTACCAGTTTCACAGTATTTCTAATATTATTCTGCCTTATGTTTTCTGCCTTATGTTAGGTATGAGACACAGCCCACACCGAAGGAGGCTAAGTATATTGTCTTTGAAAGCTGCCTCAAACAGCTGTTAGAAAACTGCCCGTGTGTAAGGGAGGCTGTGATCTTCAACAGCGAAGGATCGGTACCTATGTGGCTTTCACTCAGAAATGTCTACACTGCAGCTACTTCAGACATTGGGAGAGTCAGCCCATGGCTGGAAATACCCTCATCGGCAACCTGCAACTTTCAGCTGCTACCTACTTCACAGGGTCCTCCTTCATCCAACTACAAAAGGTAAACATTTTACAATTATACAAATATGTGAAACTCACTACTGGACTTTTCTTAAACACTGCTTATGTGCCTTTCATGTAAAGGTGTGTGAGGCCATGCAACTCCAGATATTTCAGTATGACACCTTCAGGAGGCATGCAAGGAATTACATGGAACCGGCTATTGTTCACAAGTGGAAGATGGATCAGCAGCATAATTTCCAGCTACAGTTGCGCCTTGGTGGGTCAGTTGCAGTGGGAGGAGATATGAGGGCAGATTCTCCAGGTTTGTAGAAATGGGAAAGCCTGACAATTGAATAAGTAGTCTGCATTATGAAACATGTTGTCCCTTGAACGTGTGCTGTCAAGCATTCTGTAATACATTTTTTTTTTAAGGCACTCAGCTAAGTTTGACAGCTACTCATTAATGAATCTGGAGAGCAACACCGTTATGGACATTCAACTTGTTCAGGTTTGTTTCTCTGACATAAATATATTTGTATTATTATTTGAATATTACATGTGTGTGTGATTTGTCTCGTATCGTTTTTGTTTGATGCCCACTCACTACCAGAGCAATGAAGTAGGCGGCAGTTACCACATGGAGAAGGAGGGACTCAAAAGATGCCTAGATCATCTGGAGGCAAACGGATTTAAGGCGGATTACATTGTTACAGACCGCCATCCACAGATCCAGAAATATCTGAGGGAACGGAACATCACGCAGTTCTATGACGTCTGGCACTTTGAGAAAGGTAAAGTGTTTCACTAATTCATAGCCTACACTTTTAGTTAGTTACTTACAAATCTTCTAGGAACATGTTTGTTTTGTGTTGTAAATAGGTTTGTCTAAGAAACTGGAGAAAGCATCGCACAAAGAAAACATTCTTAAGAAATGGCTACAGAGCATCAAGAACCATGTGTACTGGTGCGCTACGTCATCAACCACTGGACCGGAAAAAGTGGCAAAGTGGACATCGCTGCTAAATCACTTGCGAAATGTTCATGATCATGAAGACCCCCTTTTCCCCAAATGTCTGCATCCTGAACGAGCGTCGAGGGACCCCAACAAATGGCTACATCCTGGTATGTGCCAAATTAACATTACACAGAAAATCCACAGTGCTAAAATGATGCCACTGATATTTCACCATGTGTTATTTTTTCACTCAAGGGTCAGTTGCACTTCACAAAGCTGAGAAACTACTGCTTAACAAACGAGTTCTGAAGGATGTAGCAAAACTCAGCCATCATCACCAGACGTCATCGCTGGAGTCATTCCACAGTCTGACACTGCGTTTTTCCCTTCATGCGAATGTTGTGCAGGTAATAATTTACACCATCTCGTAATTGTGAAAGTCATTGATTGGAATGATTGTCAGGCACACTCTGTGTTGTTGAATGGCTGTGCTTTTATTTTTTTTACTATAGGTTGTATGTATCTTGCATCAATGCACCACAACGAAAATGCTTCACGGGTGCAAGCTACGACTTCTGCAGGGCAGGCTGTTTATAAAGTTGTCTATCCAAAGGCGAAGATGGGGGAAGGTGTTGTGAAGCCCGTGAAAACAGATCCAACATTCAGTACATTTGTAAAAGATAATCTTTAAACACGCACGCGCACACACACAAATCAGTTTAGATTGTTATGGCTACATTCATTAGTATGTTAATGCTATATCTTCCAGACTATGTACATGACCTCATGAGGCTGCTCATGGAGGTTTTTGAGGACCCAAAATCATTTGACAAGGAAATGAAGACTATCCCCATCCCTCCAGACCTTTCAGCAGAAAATACACGCACTCCGAAAGCTGAGCTGGTTGCCCGTCACGTCTCCCGCTTCAATCTAGAGGTGGTCTGAAGCCTACGTAGTCACCAGATGGGAACTGCTGCCGTATCCGCTGCACCACACATGACGGGAGGACGACCCGACAACTATGTCCTAAATATCGCCAGCACCAGCTTACAAAGCTGCGATAGGCAAGATGCCTGAAACGCCTAAGGGAAAAAGAGCAGCACTTTCAGACCACCTGTTTTCAACAATAACCTCTTATAGGCTGGGCCTACACTGGGCCTTACTGTGCACCCCCCACCTCCCAACGAAACCAACTATTTTTGAATGGTCTGACCATGCTGAACATAAAAGACAGGACCTGTGCACAGATTATGGAGCATACACGCAGACACAATGAGCATGACTACTAAATCCAGTCTGGTGTTCTGGAGATCTCTAACTCTCCTCCATTTGCACTTTAGTCTACCGAATGCCTGCTCTACCACTACTCGGCCTCTGCTTATCTTAGAGTTGTTCAGTTGGTCCTGCATGGTGAGGGCTCCGTTGTCCCTCTTCGGGGTCATGATGAAAGGGTAAGCTTGCCCAATATAGGCACTATCCCCGAGCAACATGAACCTCCCCATCTTGTCGTTCCAGTTTTCAAAAAAAGTGGATTTTCGTAGAATTCTTGCATCATGCACCTTGCCAGGTGCACCCACAAATATGTCACGAAACCTCCCAGTCTCATCCACAATCCCTTGCAGAACAACAGAGTAATAATTTTTTCTGTTTAAGTAGTCCCCCCCTCTGGTGTGTGGTCTTTGTATCTTTATGTGGCAGCCATCAATGGCCCCAATAATTCCTTGTATGCCACACTTTGTGTTGAAAGCAGCAGAGGAGGCTGTCTTCTCACAAATGGTGGGCCAGCTGACAAAAGAGGGCACCATGTTGTAAAAAGCTGAGAGCACTTCAACAATACATCTATGGGCTGATGATTGTGACATGTTAAATTTGTCTGACATTTCACGAAAACTATTCTGATTGGCCAAATACCACAAAAAAAGTGCAAGCTTTTGTCTCAGAGGAATGGAAGAAGGGCCTCCTGTGTGCTCTTCATTTAGGCCCAGCTGCTTCAGTAGGTAAGTTATGTAATCAAACTGGGAGTGGTTAATGCAAAGATGTCTGTAAAATGTGTGTTCAACCATTTGAAATAGTATTTCCCATTCGGTACCAGTCTTGAGAATTTGCCGTGGTATAACACATTGGCCAAGTATTGATATTCTGAAAAGGAGAACATAAAGTGAATTAGTTCCTAAATTACGGACAGATTTAAAAAAAATTGAATGCCACATCAAAATACAAATACCAAACACCAGAGGGGGGGCACTACTTAAAGGTTGCGTAGGTGATTCGCTTTTTTGGCCATTTTTGCAAAATTACTTGAAATCGTTATCATAACCCGCTTACAGCCACTGAGTTAGAAGTACTGACATGAAAATTAAACTTGTCAATCATCTGTGGAACGGGCAGGGCTCGAAAAACTCCAGCCAATCATTTCCATTGCCACCGAGTTTCATTGGACAGTAAGTACGTCAATAAAACGGTCGTACTGCACTCCCCCTCCCCCCCTCCCCCGCGCCCCGCGCGCGACCCCTTCGTGCAGTACTCGTGACCCAGAGCAAGCTCCTGTTTGTTGTTATCCTGCGGTATCTACTGGAACTAGTTAATCCACATTTGGACCTAGCAGTAGAAGACAATTTCCATGGCAGACAAGACGCCACCATCCCCACCACCACCACCACCACCAGCAAAGAGAAGGAAAACTCTTTTTCAGAGAGTAATTGATAATAAAAACGCTGAAAGAGAAAAACTGAAATCAAGAATAATCCTAGGCGCAGCTTTTGAACGTTTGCGGCAACTGAAGGACGAGAAGGGTCTAAAAACCGATGCTTGTGTGGCGGTTGACCTAGTTTCAAAGTTTATACCGTTTATACTCGGTAATACCGGTGTTGAGACGAGTGTATTACTCGGTGTGAAAATGTCCACACCGTGGCAACCCTAGTGAAAACCAGGACTTCCAATACAATTATATGAAACAAACATACAATTTCTAAAAATAGTAATGATTTATGTGACCGTTTAATGTTTATAACATCTGGTGCAACCATAGCCGCGAGAACGTATTCTCAGCAGGGGGTGCTGGGGAAAAAAACCCGGCCTGCACTAGACTCGCAACTCGTCACATTGATAAAAAAAGATATATAGCAGCGCAGCTCAATTACACCAGTGCATGCGCGCACAGTTGAAAATCGATCGTTGTATTCACTTCCTTCACACCATGGTTCACATCCAGCTGCTCACAGAACAAGTTTAGCGCACCACCGCTACCCTCACACTTTTTCATATAACCTTTTTTCAGCACTAGGACATATGAGCATTAAATAAATGCTGGGTCTCAACATGCCTTGGACAGCAGCGAGGATGACTCGCTTTGCCACGGGCCGAAACAGTTCGGAGCGACCACAGCCATAGCGAACACAGCGGGGCAGAGGAGTGTCAGGAAGTCTTTGGTGTACACATCAGTACGGCCTATTTGCACTACTGTTCACTGGCAATGCAGTGTTTTATTCTATGCCTTTTTATTTTCGTATATTATTTCAATTAATACAATTTATTTATTCATGAAATCAAGATCTGGTCTTCAAATCTTTTTTCCAAATATAGGTCGTATTACAATGGGGTTTGTGTTTATATTCGGACCAATACGGTACAGCGGACGCTCACATGACGTTAAGCATTTCCTGGTGCATAATGTGACGCTTCAGAACCTAAAATCCCGTTTCTCCCCGTTGATACGACAACACATAACCGGCGTTTTCAGAAATCTCCACTTTGGCCGGAGTTTTTAGAAATGATCGTTTTCTGTGATAAGACAGGGCCTCGGACAGGGGGTGTTGCAGCACTCCCAAAACCCCTACTTCCCGCGGTACTGGGTGCAATTTACAGCTGAATGTAGTGCCATGTTGTTAAACGAAAACCTACGCTAGCCTGGCTCGCTCTCGCGCATCTCTGTTCGCGCTCGTGCATGATTGCGCGTCCAGGTACTTGGAATGGGTGGAGTCAGAGTCAGCGTTGAAGGAGAGGGGGTAGGACCATTTGAGTTGTGTATTATCAAAAACTGCTGGCGTTTCGCAAATCGCGTACCCAACCTTTAAGTTTGAGAAATGCAGTCAAATATTGAAAGATGGTCATCAGACATGTATAGGTTGCTAACCCAGTGAGGACATTCACCTTTTTATCATCATTTTGCAAACTTATCTCTGTCAGGGTCTTCCTACTTATTTTGTCCCTTAACAACATATTTTCAGTTCTTAGAGCTTGGCATTCTAGCTCAAGAGACTCGATGCGCTTACTACAGGTTTCAGAGGTGCATGGTGGTGTTGCTGGATCAGGCTGGACAGGATTTTCATCACCTGAGTCTTCCAAAGGATCTGTGATGGGGGGCTCTATGACTTGGTCTTCTGTGATGGAGGGCTCTGTGGTTTGGTCTTCTGTTGCTGCATTGTTTTGGGGACAATCAGTTGATGCCCTGATGAAAACACAGAAGCAGCAAATGAAGTTATCATGCATACAATACTGATGACAATGACATGTTTACACGTTTACAGTTTGGGATGTTTCATGGAAACATGACATTATCCTTCATTAAATGACTGGTGTGATGTTTTTGTTTATAACCATATCATGGCAGTTACCTATTTGAACACCGATCACAAGTAGACCCAACATGAAAATAATCAATCAGACGGGGGCTTGATCTAACAACTAGTTTTACCCACCTTAGACGGGTGGCTTCTGCTTTGCCTGCTCTATTTTCTGCAATTTCGCCTTCTGCCTCCTGTTGAACACCTCCAGTCTAGCTTTCCGTCTCCTCTTCTCTGGAGACGGAAGATAGCTAAAAAGCGATGGCACAAAGTCCGGACTTAAAGGGTTGTCACTCTTTCTCCCTACAAAATAAAAAGGAATGTCAACACGGGTTTGTTTACCACTAGCTTACTACAAGCTAATTTGCTAACTGGGTAGGCTGCGCCAGAACCATATCTTGACAAAGGGACGTCACTATGTCCGCTAGTTATAATAACTGGATGGTATGATTCAAGTACTTAGGTAAAATTAAACTGACCAGAAACTTTTTGTAACATGTGTTCGCTGCACAACCGAAATCCAACGGCCGGCGGGTCCCACCTTTCACTGTTGTTCTGTTGGCTCCTGGCTCTTTTAATAGCACTTAACCACATTTGCCTCCTCGCTGCATCTTTTGGGATGCGATAAAATGAACATCCCTTCTTCTTCCCTCGTCTGTTTCGGCAACCTGGTGCACAACAGTTGTCAACCATCCTGTCAAGTGTCACTGTGTCACCGTGACAGCCAGTCAGTGCCTGCCAGATAACTGACGCGATTACTGCCAAAATGGCTACGCCTATCGTTTTTCGGCACGTGACCAGCAACTATGACGACAGGCGCAGGAACTCAATAGGGGTTGTAATACTCATAAAGTATGAGAAAAAAAGAATGTGCTAGACAACCCTTTATTGTTGTAAATCAATTCTATGAGGTCAAACAAATTAAATAATGAACAGTAAATAGGGGCATAATAGGCCCCCTTTAACTAAAGCTTTATAACTACCTGAATATATCAATTCAGCCGTTACATGTAATGCCTAAATGCTTAGTAAGATAATAGAAAATAAAATATAAATAAATCTCTCAAGTTGCCCCCCTCCCAATCCTTACTTTAGGTAAGTTAACACAAAATACTTAACTGATGCTACCGGAACTATTTACTTTCATCTAATAATCATACTAATAATTTATAACTGATTAAAAATAATCGTATTCTTATCTTAATTAGAATTCATGAATGAACAATGCTTCATCAATAAGCATTTTTCTATTTGCGATGAATATTACTAGCCTCCTGTCCCTGAGATTCATAATCGGTGGGACAAAATCAACGTTCTTCAAACTTTAATGTCAGATCCAAGGGGGGAATCAAAATATTATAATGTTTATTATCCCTGAAAACCAGACTGGCTTCAATACTGGAACATATTTAAACTTAAATTCAGGAAGACGACGATCCCCTTCTGTTTTTCATCGATTAATGTCAGGTTCTGAATTCCCTTTCTGTCATCACAGGCTCCTCCCTTCATCGCTCAACCAACCAGGACCTCATGCATTAACAGGGGTCCAATCACTGGTCAACGTGCAGTTTTTGAACCTCTCTCATGCTTTTAGCTTGTCTGTTGTTTTCATTGAGACTCGTTGCAGCCCTCCTCCACCCCCTCCACCTCCGGGATCAGCTCCACCCCCCTCCACCTCCGGGCTCAGCTCCACCCCCTCCAGGAGGACGACCTCCAGGGCCGATGCCCTCAATAGTCTCACAGCGCCTCCACACCAGACACCTAATCACAAAATGTGTTGCCAATAAATGTTGTGGTTCACTTTAAATACTAGCCTCCTGATTGAACATTAAATTCACTTCAAAAAGTAAGGCTAAGTATATAAAATTTGACATTCCTTTTAGTAGATGTGCTTTAAGTGAGATATGTAGGGAACAGTTCTTATATTTTGTAGTAGAGTACTCATCATTTATCTTCAGCTGTTTGGTAATCACTTGGTTCTCTCTTATCAGGGAGTGTATTGAACACATCTTGTCCACCCTCCCTAGTGTGATGCAGACACAAAGTGTTTCTCAGGGAAAGACGGTAATATAGTAGCCATTATTTAAGTTGCATGACAACTAAAGTCTTATAATACACAACATTCAAGATGATACTTGTCAACATGATACATCTTACATCTGTTTTTATTCCGTCTGCCGTTAAAAGGGCTGACTAACTCTTTAAATTCTAATCACCGGCCACAAATTCCCTTATTAATTTGGGGGAGGGGGGGACTTTGCTTTAAACAAATGTTCTTGACGAATCAGCTTATAGAGTAGAGAGGAAAATAAGGGTTGTCATCTTTCCCCTCGTCAACCTCACTTTGAACTCCGGAATGGTGTAGCATTTTAGCGCCATAGTATTTGTTGCGTCATGAAAAGTTGGCATCCATGTATTGTATACGTTATGTTCAGAATTTAACATAGAATATATGAGTTCAGAGTGCAATGATTGATATATATTTTTGCATTTGTAATGTAATGTTTCACATTAACTAGTCGGCAGGAAACAGGAGGAGTAAACACAGGAACATACTGGTATAAAAAGAATAACAAGACACAAATGTGGCAATAAACATATCCAGCCAATCCAAACCCATCTTAACCCAGGTCAAATGTTAGTCCCCATCCTATGTTGCATTCTCAACCTCTAAACTAATTTACTTTTGCAAATAATTTTGCTTTATAATGGTCATTGTTTCTATCATAGATTGTTGTACAGATTCACTCCATTAGGTCATTGATTTATTATTTCTTTATTAGCGAAGTTAACACACTAAGAATCTGTTCACAAGCAATTTATTTTCGCACTGCTGCATAAAGGACTAAGACAAACATGCATGAGCATATGGGCATCAGTATGACGACTTTACTATGCTATTCTATACCACATACACTGTACTGTTCTAGGTATACTATGCTGATTATACCATGCAAATACATAGCCATACATATCAAATTGATTTTGAAAATAGCAAAAATATAAGCAAAATATATTCCAGTTGTTCATGATTGCAGGAATTTACTTGTTAATTTATTTTGATAATATGATTTTGAATATCTAAATTTCTTACCTTAATTTAAAGAAGATCACATTTAGCAATCATCATCATGTTACCGAAGTTAAAAAACATTACAATGTCCTTATGGGAAGATTTAATTTGTATCTAATTCAACCTTTTTTTCACGATTTTCCTCAGACAATGCAGATCACAAAATATGAGTAATGCCCAAAATAAATAATGAAAATAAAATATAATAATTCAACATAGTGAGGAGGGTTGGATCCAGAAGAAGTTGTATGTAGGCAGGCACAAGGCAGGCCAGAGAAGAGGCTCTTTACTTGAAAGATGAGCGAACCACGCGCCCCTTCAGAGGCTGTGGTGGCCGGTAGTTGTCCACCATGCAACATGGAGCCTCTCCCTCAGCATTGAAGTGTAGACAGCGAAACTGAGCCATCTGATTAGATGGTCAGGAAAACAATAAAGAGACAGAAACAGTCCAGAGTCAAATTTAGATCCAAGCTTCTGATGGCAACAAACAGAATTGATTCTGATTAATTTGGCCTTACTGTGTTAGGTAACACAGCTACCCTTGTTCAGCTATTGATTTTTTTTTGTAATTGTGGTCCAATATAACAATAAAATAACTATGTTTGCATCTGCATACATAGTTGTGGATTTGTACAGAACAGCGCTATCTGAATGTCCTCATGAACCAACAGTTATGGGTGGGTAGAAGTAAGCAGTAGTGAGATACAGCCTCCCCCAATACCAGCCCGTTAAGGACCCAGCATGTCTTATCTCTCTTGTGCATTCTTGCTGAGATCTGACTACTCCCTTTGGAGAATTATTGCAGATATGCTTGCCTTGTTTTGCCTCTCATGCATTGCTATTACGTCATCTAAATCCCTTTAAGCTACACTTTTGCAAATTGTCAATTTATTTAGCAAATAATGATAATTGGTTTCATAAAGTTTGGTTTGTGAATATATATATATATATTCATAAATCTGAATATGAATAGATATAATCATAAATATGAATATGAATTTGCTACATATTTATTTTTCCAACATTAAAAATATTTAATATATTTTAAAGAAAGTGCCTGCGATCACAATATATTTACCTAAAAGATTTATGCTACAGTATAGTAAAAAATATAGATTGTTTTATATATGAACAAAAGAAAAACACCTGACAAGTAATAATGTGCCTAGCCCTCAAAGAGGGACATGAATGCATTAAGCCAATTATACAATTCATCTGCCATTATGGAAATACTGGACATAAACTAGCATATTCCTACTATGGTTATGGTACTATGGGTACTTGGACCTGGTTCATTGAGGACACTTGAAGCCTTTAATAACACGTCATTGTTTTCTGAAAAATGTAATCAATACCACCAATCTGATAAATACTAGTAAACTAGTAAAAAAAGGCTAATTATTTAATTAAAAAGGCTAATTATTTAATTAAAAAGGCTTAATTTCTCCTGCTAAAACGGGGGTTAACTAAACCTTACTTAGTGACTGGTTATTTGTATTATGATATTTATTAATTACATCAAATTCGATTTATATAAGTTGTTCATGAAATAGGAATCACAAACAATAACTGCAAACTATATTGTGAAATGGAAGTTATGAAATGATGGAATAGAAAAGGATAGGTGAAGAAATACAACCTGTGCAGGGCTGACACAGATGGGCTCTTTCAGAACAATCCAAGTGACACTCTCTAGCAGAGGAGGAGTAGTCAGGGAGCCATCATAAGTCCAGTAGTCCAGAGAAACAGGAAGAAGGGTTTTTGGATCAAAGTTTTCAAAGATGTACTGCTTGCCCTGCATAGAGGAGATTATAAAATAATAGATTATAATATGTAAGCAGTTTGCTTAACTCGATCCCTAAAGTGCCCATGCATTTCGGGGAGGAAAAAGTGTTGAAGTTTTACATTAATGTGAAGGCACATATATGCTTAATTAGGGTAACTTGCCTTGGATTTGATTGCAATCAATGCATCCAGAACTTTTTGCAGTCTAGGATTCGCTGAACCAATCTGGGGTATAAAGAAATGAAGTAACAAACAGACACACATTAATTGACTGGACTGTTGGCAGAGTGCTCTTGATATTCATCAAGGTTATATCCTAAGCCGAAGGATAATCATAAAGTGGAATATCTGCCGTTTCTATTGTTTGGGAACCTAACAACATCTATAATGCTGAATCACAGGCCTGATGCCTGACAGATAAAGAACTATGGAAGTTTGGCTACAGAACATAGGCTGCATGAAGGCTCTTTTGCTTCCAACACAATTGGCTTTGAGGTTTTGTTGTCATGCAGATTTTTGGAATAATAACACACATTCGATAAAACAGTTATTTGATTTTAGCTCTAGAAATGTCCAAGTAAGGATACATGGATATTTTACTCATCCATGTAATAGGGGTACGAATGATCAAATGCCTGGACTGCAGGTATCAGTTCCTCATTGCAGTCGAACAGTGGTTAAACCCAATAATTTATATCAAAATACAGCCTTTCTTTCATTATCCTGGTTGCCTTCTATGTGTCTCTAGCCACTTATTGATCGAATTATAAAACCTATGTTGGACTTCATAGGTCAACTGTCATAGTCAAACGATTATTTTTTTTTACATTGTTAAAAGTCATAATGAAGACATTCAACACATTCAATA
This sequence comes from Gadus chalcogrammus, assembly GCF_026213295.1. Classification (NCBI taxonomy): domain Eukaryota; kingdom Metazoa; phylum Chordata; class Actinopteri; order Gadiformes; family Gadidae; genus Gadus; species Gadus chalcogrammus. Next base: position 22,938,867 of record NC_079419.1, on the reverse strand, counting down.
AATTCAAAGCCGATTAAATATATAATTGAGATATAAATAATATAAAAGCAATTTCCAAAGGGTACTTAATATACATTGTGTGTAGAATAACTAGCTGCAGCATTTCTATGGGCATTTGTTCCTTCATAATGACCTGAGTGAACTTTGAGCGTAATTAAAAAATTTAAATCAAGTTAGTTGTTCAGGAAGATGATTAACAAAACAAAATGAAAACACAAGAAGAAACTAGACAATTCAAATGTAAACTGATTTACATTCTCGTACTACTGAGAGTCCAAAATGCTTGTAAACACCACCAATTAATTCAAAATAAGAAATCACCTTGAGAAAGACCCCCACAACAGCCAGGCCATCAGGCTGGCTGGCAGCCTCACCGAAGCTGGGATACTTGGTGTTCCAATGCACCAGATGGAGCTGTTACAGAAAGTAGAATGAAACATTATATGATGCTCAATCCACCTTTCTCACTTATCATTGTCAGAGTGCTTTGCTGGGGGGCCCTTATCATCGCCTGACATGCCTCCCTTCCTGATAAGACTCACAGAAGGAGAACATGAAAACTTGATATAGATTCAAGTTTGGGAATCAAACTTGAGTCGCTAGAGCAACATGGTATTAATTTGTTTCTGTGTGTGCTTAATTTCAGGGCTTAGTTAACTTAGTTAATCAGTATTAGTTTTTGTTTAAAACGTTAGATAGTGTGTATGTTAATTATACGATTTTATCATCTTTTGGTTTTTCCCTCAGGGTCGCTTTACCTTCTAATATTTAAAAAATCATTTGCGCAAAAAGAGTCAAAGTTCAACATAGTTCACTTCTATAATATATAAAGACAGTACCTCACAAGGGAACATGAATCCTTTGACTGTGTGCTCGGAACCTCTGTCATCACTGGCACCCCAGTGAAAATGAAATTGCTTAAGACGATAGATTCCAGAAATTGGACCGGCAGTCAACGCTTGGGAGTTGTGGAGAGAGGGCAGAAATCAGACTAAGTAGGACATTTCATGGTTCAATAAAAAAAGATAATTGGATATTATTTCTTAAGAGTGGCTGTGGGTATACAGCGCCCCTTTTTTTTTTTTCTTCTTACGATTATTGCACTGGAAAATGCATTGTGCAATATCAAAACAACTCAAATGATGCTAGGTATTCAGGAGAAATGCTTAGAAGTGGAGAATGCAACCAAGGTATCCAGATTACCTGCAGATCGATAATAGTTATTCCTGATGAAGTTGTTATAGTGTCAGACTTTAGCGTCCCCATATAATCACTTACACACTGACACTGTTTATCAAGCCATTGTTTTTAAGGTCTGATTAGCAGATCAGTGCCCCACATGTCAACATGATACATTTTCAAGGACAGCTGCAGACAGAGTAGTTCAGTTCAGTTCATTAAGAGCCTAGAAGAGGCAGTACTCACTAGAAGTATTTTCATCATCTACATAGTCAACCTGGAAGGAGTGTCCATTGTTGAGGATGCTGCTTGAATTGGACGGGTCGTACTTTAGTTTAAGTGGCTTCAGAGAACGTTCGTACAGGGCCTGGTTTGGAATGATGTTGATCGGAGACTGCCTGGGTCCATTAGCAACAGGAAACCCTTTTTCCCAAGTCTCAGGCCCTACGAAACAGAATTAGATAGAGAAACAATGCCTTTAATGAAGCTCTCCGAAAAATACGGTGAAACTAGGAAAATCATAATTTCATCCTTAATTCTATTAAACTGTATTTACAATATAAATATGAACTTAATCAAATAGGTGCTATAAATATAATGCAAATGCCTCACCATTATATGGTCCATATCCCCATGCATGAGACATCGCAAGTTTGCGGTTTCAAATACAACCACAGAATTAAGAGTGACACCTAAAATGCCCCAGGAAAGGCTGTTGCAAGGCTTTATATGCGTGTATTGCCTGAGTTTGCTTATCAGACTGTCACACTTAGTTAACCAACGCTTGTGACAGAATCTCACTGCCTTAAGTAACCTTGTGCACCCTCTGGTGGTATTCTATGATACTTTACTAGTTTTCTTGTCCATGTAATAATTGTAATCTTGCGCTGTTATTCTAGAGAGAGAGAGAGAGAGAGAGAGAGAGAGAGAGAGAGAGAGAGAGAGAGAGAGAGAGAGAGAGAGAGAGAGAGAGAGAGAGAGAGAGAGAGAGAGAGAGAGAGAGAGAGAGAGAGAGAGAGAGAGAGAGAGAGAGAGAGAGAGAGAGAGAGAGAGAGAGAGAGAGAGAGAGAGAGAGAGAGAGAGAGAGAGAGAGAGAAACTATGTTCATTATCCCGGTCAAGAGATAAAAATGTCACTGGTTACTGCTTACTTTATGTTTTAGCTTTGCACTTTTTGACAAAGGTTTTGAAGTAACAAATACAATACGATCAGCAGATCAATAAATATAATAGATTAAAAAAAAAAATGTTAAACACAAATTATGAAAACCATGAACTATAAACCCAAAGTAATGATGACAATGTACTGTAATTTAACAATTAATGTACCAAGAAATTGTACACAAGGATACAGAGGTTTTTAAACTTATATTCAAGATTTACAAGATTGACTTGAAATGCTCTCCACATGACCCTGTGGCGAGCACAAGGTTTTACTACCAAGAGGCTGAAATTACAACAATGTAAAGGGGAGGCATGTCAATTAGTGTATAGATACAAATGCTATAAGAGTTTAAACTTTCCCTCCTCATAGACTTGGACACAACCACATTACTAAAAGATCTCTGGTGTTAAATAAAATATAAAATGTATGAATAAGGATGTTTTATGAAAAAAAAAAGTGTTGAGTCATAACAGAGTTTAGCTGATGTTTACTCTTGTGTGGTATAATAACTGATTTGCGGTAAGTTGTTGCTTTTAAAAATGATATTAATTAAGTAGAATATTTATAATATACTGTATATAGAATGACAATATTTATCCACAATTTCAATGTGTCATATTATAATATCTATTGCCTAATTATCACAAAATAATTTAGATGGAGTGTGGTCATCTAGGTGGAGTGTGGCCCCCACCTATAGGTGGAGTGTGGCCCCCTAGGTGGAGCAGGGCCCCATACGTGGAGTCTGGTCACCTAGGTGGAGTGTGGCCCCCAAATACATGGATAGTGGCCTCTTAGGTGGACTGTGGCCACATCCTAGGTGGAGTGTGGGACCCTCCTAGGTGGAGTGTGGGACCCTCCTAGGTGGAGTGTGGCCCCCTAGATGGAGTGTGGCCCCCTAGGTGGAGTGTGGCCACTTTGGTGGAGTGTGGCCCCCTAGGGGGAGTGTGGGCCCCCTAGGTGGAGTGTGGCCCCCTAAGTGGAGTGTGGCCACCTTGGGGGAGTGTGGCCCCCTAGGGGGAGTGTGGCCCCCTAGGGGGAGGCCACACTCCACCTAGGTGGCCACACTCCACCTAGGGGGCCACAGACTTATTTTGGAGCGCCTGGTCCTCTGCCAATGCTACCGCGACAACAGCTTTCCGGGTGGCGTCCATGTTTTCCTCCAACGACCAAGCGAAATAATAAAACGCTTGGTGGGCGTGGCGTCAGATCCGAGATCCGAGTGGGTTCGCAGAGAATACTCGAACGCAGCATAAGCATTCCACTGTGCGATCATCCCTGCTGCATATGCCATGCAATGCTCACACATTGTTGAAATGATATGCTGGATGCTTTATTCTTTCTATGTGGCTTTTAGTTAATGATCGGGCTATAATAAGACCATGTTGGCTATATTCGCTGACAACAGGGGACATTTCATAGTGGTTGGACATTTTAGCGAGCCAACAGGCTTTTTGTCGGGACGCGGAACACGCAACTCAAAATCGGGATGACATTGCAGCTCATCCGCGGATCTCTACTAACTAGACTTCACTGTTCTACACAGAGGACCGCCATCATAATGCCTAGTATAGGAACTCGGGATCCATTGTTATCAACACTTTGTTGCTGCGTTCAAGCTGCCTGAAGCACTGCATTAAACACGACCAAAATTTCTACAGTCAAATAAGATAAGATAAGATAGACTTTATTGTCATTGTACAGTCACCTATAGGCCTACAACGAAATTGGGAAATCCAAAAGCCATCTATAATAATGATTGCGATGATGATGAGGATTATGATGACGATGATGACAATGAAGAAAGTTATTATGATGATTCAGTGTTTACTATGCGGCGACGACCCATTATTTGGATCACAACGGTGCTGCAGCGCGCCGCTTCCTATTGGTGACAGGGGCGGCAATTGACGCGAGTGAAATTCGCACTGCGACGCTTCGGCGCGGCTTTAGGATGATGAGGTGTCACGCGCTGTTCGACACATGCGCGCGCATTTGGCCCCCCCACCACTGAAATCGTTCCGGCGCCACCACAACTACTACAACTGCACTGCTAGTTGTTGGATTTAATGTTGGGCCACTGTTTTTCAGTTTTGTGCCATCATTGAATGAGGATGTACCAAAAAAATACTTATCACTCATGTGGCTCTTTTAAAACAAACTTGTTGTTTTAAAAACTATGTAGGCCTATCGACTGACACATTTTAGATTCTTTTTTAAACTAGTTTATTTTTACAATGGACCTCATGTTTGAAATGTATGTGATAGAAAACGATACAAGCGGCGTATTGATCTACTGTGCTCAGTCAGCAGCAAGTAGAACCGACAAGTCAGCGGGCAATATGCCTGATTATTACACGGGTCTTTTCAACGTTCCGTTCACTTGCATGGGCACTTCACAACTTCCGGCGGTCAATTATTTTTGGGTAATTCATTGGCAACGGATGAATAATGACTGCTGTCAAGGTAAACAAAAGGACTTTTTGCCTTTGGTATCACTCCGCACGTAGTCCGGTAACTTGTCAATGTAATAAGCAGGATATGTATCAACCCAAGCGCTGTCGGTTGCTAAGCGACGACGTCAACGTCTTGGGCGGACTATTTCTCTGCTGATCAACACTATGAATGCTGGTAACAAATACATTGTAAATCAATTGTTTTGTTTTGGGAAGTAGCCGTGTAATAAGCGGGACAATGTATAGAACTTCGCCGGTCATTATCGAAAAATAAGCCCCTTCATGGCGAAGCAAGACACCTCCGCTGCGCGTCGGTGTCCTGTTCGCCCTGTCGGGGATTATTTTCTCGATAATGACCAGGGTTCTATACATTATACCTTGCTTATTACACGGGTCTTTTCAACGTTCCGTTCACTTGCATGGGCACTGCACAACTTCCGGCGGTCAATTCTTTTTGGATAATTAATTAGCAATGGATGAATAATGACCGCTGTCAAGGTAAACAAAAGGACATTTTGCCTTTGGTATCACTCCGCACGTAGTCCGGTAACTTGTCACTAGGTGCGTTTCCATCCCCCTAATTTAATGCGAACTTTGAAGTATCGAATCAGTAAACGGTGATGGAAACACCAAAATTTCCATCAAAATCCTCTAATTCGCAAAGAGTGATTTTTTAGGTATATAGAATGCATGAAATCCTATCTACCAAATTCAAAATGTTCTGGGGGAGGACACCCAGATCCCCCTTCCATTACTACGCCCCACACACAAAAATAATCACTAGTCGCCACTGATACACACATATATATCCACATATTTTGTTCTTATTTGAATTATTTTGTAGCTTCTCTCATATCCCTGTACACAAACAGCTGCACCTCCAGTCACCAGTCTGTCAAGCTCCTGAAGTTCGCGGACGACACCACGCTCATTGGGCTCATCTCTGGCGGGGATGAGTCCGCCTACAGGTGGGAGATTGACCATCTGGTGACCTGGTGCAGCCAGAACAACCTGGAGCTTAACCCTTTAAAAACAGTGGAGATTATTGTGGATTACAGGAAGAACCCAGCCCCATCCACCCCCATCATCCTGTGTGGCTCCCCAGTCGACTCTGTGGAGTCCTGCCGCTTCCTGGCACCATCATCACCCAGGACCTAAAATGGGAGCTCAACATCAGGTCCCTCACCAAAAAAGGCCAACAGAGGATGTTCTTCCTGCGCCAGCTGAAGAAATTCAACCTGCCAAAGACTATGATGGTGCACTTCTACACTGCAATCATTGAGTCCATCACTGTCTGGTACACTGCTGCTACGGCTAAGGACAAGAGCAGACTGCAGCGTATCATACGCTCTGCGGAGAAGGTGATTGGCTGCAACCTTCCAACCCTCCAGGACCTGCACAGCTCCAGGACTCTGAGGCGGGCACGCAAGATTATGGCCGACCCCTCCCATCCTGGTCACAGTTTATTTGGAACTCTCCCCTCTGGCAGGAGGCTGCGGTCCATCAGGACCAAAACCTCCCGCCACTTGAACAGTTTCTTCCCCTCTTCAGTTGGGTTCCTTAACAAGTCCCAGGACCACCACCCCCACTGACTGACACTGACTCTGGCACTCATACCCATCACCAATATGTAAATTCTTATATTATTGTATCTTAAATTCTTAAATTCTTGTATCTTTACTTTAGTTTTTAATTTATTTATTCTATTTGATCCTTTTTTAATTGATTGCTTATGTTCCTGCTTGTTTATATGGTGTTATATATATATATATCTCTTCTTCATTGTTCATTGTTATTGTCTTAATGTATGCACCTTGATCACCAAGCCAAATTCCTGGTTGGTGTAAAATCCTTCTTGGCAATTAAATCCTTTCTGATTCTGATTCTGATTCTGATCCGATTCGTTGAAGTGTGTGGTGGTGGCCCTCTGATGGTGATGATTAAAATGGTGGCCCTTTTAATCACGAAATTTACCCATCCCTGCTCTGGAGTCCCCCCTTTCATCGTATTAGAAGCTGGGCCTACAATCAGACGCTAAACCAAATACTGCTTTAATCTACGGTTTTGGTGACTGCCCTTTGGTCTCTGTAATGCCCAATGGTACTAGCGCTCTTCCCTAGAGACAGCAGCTTGGTATATCTGGACGATATCGTGGCTGAGGACTGACTCAGGATCCATCCAGAGATGTACCTTCTGAACGGCGGAACTCCTTTCTGAGGTGAGGGAAGGAGCTGTGGCCACAGAGGATGGTCAGGTGTCTGCGGTTGGAGGCTAGCCGGAGTCCTGCAGCCCCCCAGTAGCTTTTCGGTTGGCCTACTATAGGAAGTGTGCATTGGGATTTGCTGTGGTATTGGCAATTATTGCCTTATAAGCATACACCTCATATTGATGGCCTTGATGCTTTTGAAAATCAACTGACACTTTGACATCCATTTTTTCAAAGTTTCAGTCTTAGGAAGAAGAGCGATTCAACGTGATTAATCACAGAAAATGTTGTAATTAATTAGTTTTTTTATCGAATGACAGCCCATTACCTGTATGCAAGTATATATACACATACATGTGTATACACATGTATATACACACATACCTATATACCTTAACATACATATAAACATATATATACACACATACACACATATATAGGCCTACTGTCTATACACATATACACACATATATACTAACACATACATAAATTCTGACCAAGGCTTTTGCCTCACATAGTAACATATTGAGGTAGAATACTCTTACTTGGTGTTCATTTTTATTGATATAATAATACTAAATGTAAAGCTTTATAATCAGGAGACGGTACCCCGTCCTGGCCCTCCCACGTTGTGTACCCGGTAAAGGACCATATATATCATCATGTGTATATATAGCATTCTGCTGCAGAGCAGGTGCCCGCCGCCCACACACACACATCTCCTCATCCTAACCAGCCCTTCACAGCGCACATCGCTTCGCTTCCAGACATGATCTTAGATGTACAGTTCGCGACAGGAATTACAGTCAGCTCTCTAAAATGATTTAGCGAGTTTGTTGAGGTAAGCTCTTTCCATTAATCGGCGCTCTGGGTTTATACATATTTATATATATATTTGGGCTGTTGATCGGAGGGTTAAACTGTGTCTCCGTCAGAGACCCACTGGTGGTTGAACACCCACTCTCTGTCAGGAAACGACTCACTGAAACGACTCGTTTCTTCACAGCATTATGTGGTTCTTTGTCGCAACAGAAATGATCTTAGACATCGAGATGGATCGAGGGAGAAAAGGAAAATCGTGATTGATACTAAAATGTTCATATCGTATCCATTGATCAGCAGCCGAGGTTTACTTTCTAGTCGATGTATCGGACGTGGGCTGATCGATCTCTTTCTGAGGCAGCGATGTCATTCGCTTATAGCCTAAAGTCATTTATTCTGTGAGTGAGAGCATTATAGCAATATAATCAGTTGTCCGCGGAGGTTTGGGGAGTGATTAGTGCGAACTGCCATGCCAGGGAACTGTGTCCACTGTAGGCGTCATGAACATCTCGGTCCTCCTCGCCGAGGCGCAACATCACACATGAGGCTCAGAGGCGCAACATCACACATGATGAGGCTCAGAGTCTCAACATCATACAGGATGAGGCTCAGAGGCTGAACATCACATATGATGATGAGGCTCAACATCACACGTGATGAGGCTCAGAGGCTCAACATCACAAATGAGGAGGCTCAGAGGCTCATCATCACACATGATGAGGCTGAACATCACACATGATGAGGCTCAGAGGCTCAACAACACACATGATGAGGCTGAACATCACACATGATGATGAGGCTCAACGTCACACATGATGAGGCTCATAGGCTCAACTACACACATTATGATGAGGCTCAGTTCTACCAGCAGATTGACCCAGCAATTGTTAGAGCTTTTCTCTTGGTTCTATGAACATCCTTACTGTACCGAAAGCGATATATTGTTGTTTCTTTTTCTTCTGAAAAATTAACTTATTGTAAGTCGCTTTGGATAAAAGCGTTTGCTAAATGCCCTAAATGTAAATGTAATATTAACAGTGTTTTTTATGCATGTTCGGTGCCAACAGTTAAGATTGTTCAATCTCTGGTCTCATCTTTCTTGCTATTGTCTTGTTTCTCTCTCCCCCTGAATGTTCATTTCAGTTATCTTTGTTATCCTGAAATGACGTCAACGCAATCGAAAACAAATCTTATGGACACATGAATATTATAAATATGCTACTTTTTTGCTTCTGTTCTTAGTTGGTCGAAGATGTTGTTGCATGATAAGTATAAATGCATTGGTGACAAAAGCGCAGCGGCCTAGAAATAAGTTCATAACAAAGGGAAACTTTCATGCCAATATTTGTTTGAGATTTGGCATTTAGCGATCAATCTTAACGCCCCGTGAAAGAAAATCGGACTACATTTGCTGGACTGCTGTAGTTAAGAATCTTAAAACCACAATTTCTTACATCATGGTTCATTCATTTCAAGTGTCCCCCCCCTTTCAAAAATGACCTTTAATGAAGGGTAAAGGGTATTGGTTAGGGGTGTGCATCTCTCCTTTATAGGACGATCCGATCTGTACCTAAATACAAGTGCTACGATACGATTCAGGGACGATACATTTTAATATAGAACGATTCAATCTTCTAACGATCTTGTGCGATTTGATCAGATATGATTCAATCTGATAGATACAGTTAATATTTGTTTAATGTTAACGCATACATTTTCTATTAATTAAAATAAGCCTTCTTCTTTTTCTACTTTCAAATAGATAGCCTATGCTATAGGGACGATGTAAACTTAGGTTTTCATATTTGGTCTTTATGGCATGGGGAAAAAATGGAAGACAAATGTATCAATTTAGAACTATATTTATTCTATTTAGTCTACGTATTTGTTTATTTATAGACTTTATCGCTACCCTACTCAATTTACAAATAGCGAGGCTTTCTTTCTTCTTATAAAACCCACATCACTTCCACACGTTTGATTTCAGATTAGCTGGTTCACTGAGAATCGTTTCACAGTTTTCGGACATTTTGTATTGTTCTATTTTTAATAGAACAACTCCGGAATGTTGTTCCCTGCTCGCGAGACGTAGAGACATGCTCGCAAACATACACAAACACACACACTGATCCTCCAGCGTCCTAAAATTCAATTTTTCAGATCCATATGGAAACGGAATGAAAACTGTTGACAATGCTTTCTTGATATCAGGCTAAAGCTTCACTCAACCAAATCACAACGTTTAAATCGGTGCATTGACAGATTTTTGGTCATTTTAAATCGATTCAGGGGCCCAGGTATCGATGTAGTCGCATCTGTGTTAATCCAACCGGTAACTGATTCGTATCGGTGAATTTTTACATCCCGTTATTGGGTAATTGTGAGAATAGAACAGATACAATTAACACAGTATCATTCTGGAGGAATCAATTTGCCTCCTTGCATGCCCTCCAGTAAAATTACATATTTGGTTTGATGGGTTGCATGTGCCGGCATTCACAAATGCAGCCATAGATCATCGGTATATATATATATATATATATCTTAAACGCTCCATGTAGAATTCAAGTATCGCACATTTCATTGAGGCCCTTTAAGGGGAATTGATTTTCTGTCTCTGATTAGAACTGTCACTCTATGGTGGGTTGTTTACCTTGGCGCTGAGGCACTTTCTGCCATTACAGCAAGTTGCGTGTAATGCGTGTAATGACAGATGTTAGTCAAGTATTTATGTAGGTTTGTGCTTGTTCGCTACGGCAATGTACCCTGGTGACCCTTGTAATCTGGCCTGGTCATTGTTTCTCTGCAAGTGAGTTTTGTTAGATATGATGCTAATTAGTTTCGCTACTAGCTATGCTGGCTATGAGCCCATTGATCTGTGTACCATTAGAGTAGTGAACTAAACTCTCTTATACAGTCACACTGTCCATAACTTTTGAGATTGTATTCTAAGCCCCTCTCATAGTCAGGCTACCTAGATAGCTAGCTTAATAATGTATTCAGCTCCTAATACAGGAACATTCATATATAAGTGATATGGCGTATGTGTGTGCATGTTGAAAAGTAAATTGCTTGCATGTTATTACTGTTCATCAATATATACATTCAGGTATCATTTTCCCCCTTAGAACCACATCCTTCCTCCAAGAAATGTTCCTAAACCGATGCTAGTCTCTGTGTTCTCAGAGTCACGCCCCAATAGCGTTTGCCAGCTCCATTCCGCACATCTGCAGATGTTATCCATTTAAATTCTCTTTTCTACAAATGTGTCTTGGATATTAGTTAGCTTATATACCAACAGAACAGGCAGACTCTCTAAACGAAACTAAACTAACTACGTAGCCTACACAATACGCTACGCGTTCCACACTCATTGGCAAAACGGTGCTGTTTGTTTGTGTTACATGCATACAGGTGCATCTCAATGAATTAGAATATTGTGGAAAGATTAATGAATTTCAATAATTCAATTTAAAAAGTCTAACTCATATTATATACATATATATATATATTCCACCAGCAGTGAAATATGCCAAGCCTGTATTTGAGTGGTATCAGTGGTACAAACGTGATGGCCCCAAAAGGTGACATTCTTCTGCCAGAAAAGGAAAAAAATTAGCACTGCACGGCGCCCACGCCCCCTTCCTATGATTCATGCCACATTTCTCTAAACAAACTCTGTTTAAGTGACTCATAAAATCCTGTCTGTGTTGCTCAGACCTACTATATGAAGCAGTGCTAAAAAATCAGAAAAACTCAGTCGTATCTATTAGAATTCTTTGTGTGAAATGACTAATCAAAAATAAGTGAAGTACAATAGTCACCCCCTAATCACCCCAAACTCCAGTCCACCTCAACAGAGCACATTACTAGGTATTATTTGCCTTTGCCTGGACCTGTGCTTTTTTTCCTCTTTTGAGCAGCTATGTACCTCACTTATGCTTTCCTGTTCTCCTACACAGCCGTTCCCTGCTTTATTATATAACAAATATATATCTATTAGTATATATTAATATATGCTATATAAAAAATAATATATATTTTTTCAAGTTTAGAAAGAAGAACACAGACTTGTTCAACCTTGTTCATAACAATGCGCGGTTACACTGACCAGCCCTATAGCATATATAGTATATGCTATGTTTATCACTAGGTTGTGTGGCGAATTTCACGTCCAACTTTGCTCATTATAACACGAACAGTAACACAACGATTGTACTAAAAAGTATCAATGTTTTCGTGGGCCGTAACCATGGAGATAACAAGCCCCACCCTTTCCTACAACACTCAATCCAAACCCCTTTTTTTTAATCTCAGTGTTCGAATTAAACCTAAAACCGTTGATCCACTGGCTCTTTAACATGACAAGCTAACCTTATCAACCGCATAATTACTTCTATAAAACAGTGATTGTGTTCTCCACGCTGCCTGGAAGTGGAGTTAGCAGGTTGCGCGCGCCATCGCGCGGCAGCATTCTATCAGCAGCAGCAGTTCAGCAGCCAGAGGGCGAAGTCATCACCCACCCTACTCTGTCTCTCCTTGGCTAGTACTCGTCATTGATAACTTGGATGAGGCGCAGACCCCCTCTCAACAATGTTTTTTTAGCACTTTAGCACTTTTTAAGTAAGATTTGCCCTTTAAACTTTAGTCCTGCTGAGGTGTTATAGAAGCCCATCTACACTACCCCCATACATTTTCCATGGTTTTCAGATCAGGAGAGTTTTCTGGCCAATCAGCACACAGATAAAAGCACCTATAGTCATTTAACCAGGTATTGGTACTTTTGGCAGTGTGGGAAGGTGCCATGCCCGGCAGGAAACATGAAATGCTCTAAAAGGTCCTGGTAGATGAGTGCGTTGGCTATTGACTTGATAAATTGGAACTCCCCACAGGACCAGGAAGCTACGGGGTCAATGCGTGCTGACCTCTACCTGATGTTCTAGATTATCTTGTTGACCATTCGGTTAGAGGAATTTATGACTGATTGTGGGCGGACACCCCAAAATAGAAACAGTTTTGGATGTGTGGATAAAGAGGACGCCGGGATCTGTGGACCGACAGTGCTTTGCAAACTACTCGGCTTTGATTGTTGCATTTTTTAACGATAAAGTATTTTTGTCATACTTGCTCCGGACCCCTTGATTTCTTTTCCTCTCTCTTAAGTCAGTCGAAGTGATTAGATCTCGGTTAATTCCACGACAGCAGCAACCATTTTGATGCGTCTAAACATCAATGATTTGGGCCAGGCTAGGTATTGATCTTTCAAAATAAAGCCCTTCAAGTCAGGGGCGCCGGCCACGTTGAAGTCAACGTAAGCTCGCAAACTTTTTGCTGTCTATCAAGCAGAGACAGCTTTTCATTGGCACAAGAAAATTCGCCCTCGGGTCGCACCAGTGTGCGCCCCAGACCATCGCTTTTCTTTTTTGTTATCACCACATGATTGGACAATTCAGCAAATCAATCAAATAGGCTACCTCCCTCCGCAGCATTTGCGCAACAAAACTATGTGTAGAGAAGAGATAGATCGCTAACTAGCAGTTGTAAGCACTTTCCACCCTTTTCAGTGGAGGAATTGGACTCCGCAAGCAATGTTATACTTAAAAGGAGCAAGTAAGTTACACATTAATTAAGTATTTTGAATGAAGCAACTGTCCCATATTTCTAACTGCATTTGAAGTAGACATTAAGACAAAAGAGAAAAATGGACGCTAAAGGACAATGATTTTTCTCAATTTCAGAATAACAACAATGGGTCAAATAGCAATCGCTGGTGGAATGGCCATAAAATAGTGCCGTGTTCCAATATCCATACTATCCGTACTTACTAGCCTAAGTTTAAGTACGTAGGGCAGGGATGGGCAACTTTCATGATAAAGAGGGCCACAATTCTTCATCATCACCATCAGAGGGCCATGTGACTGTGCCCTTCAACTAGACGTAAACTGAGAGAAGCTACCCATTTTTGAATTTGTTGGATATGATTTCCTGTATTCTGGTGCATTTTGGGGATGGCCACTACCTACAAAATCTCCCATAACCTATGTATGGTATGTTGATTGAACCAACATACATTCATTTTTATGTTTTCCATGCTCAGATAGCCACATGATTGGTTAGTATTTTGATCATTGCAAAGGGCTCACATACATCATCATTCAATGATGTCACAAAACTGAAAAACAGTGGCCCAACATTAAGTGCAACAACTCAATGAACTCAAACACAACAAGCATGATATTCACTTCAAGGCTGTTGTAGTAGTTGTAGTGGCGACTTAAGTGGAAATCTTTCATGACTGATATCGTTTCTAAGCAAACTAGACACATGGGTTTGCCTTTTGCCTTTGCCTTCTATGAACAGATACTCTGCTTTTCTTCTTTCTTAACCAAGTTTTCTGTAACTCTATTCTTTCTTTTTTTTTTAAATAAAAATTATGTGCGGGCCCGCCAGTTGCCCATCCCTGTCGTAGGGCGTTCCGATTCAGATAGGGCGCAAATAAGTGTACTGAAGGGACCCGGACGGTGTACTCAAAACAGTCAAATCGCGCAGTGTGTGGCGATCATGGACATATTATAATGTACACTTGTGTGGAGATGTACACTTTTCGTACTCAACGGCAGCCATCTTAGCTACGTAGCGGAAGAGGGTGGAGCCAGGCTGAGCCAAAGTCGGCGCATTTTCCACATAGCCTGCATTAATAGAGTCATTTTGTAGTTTTTATAGTTTTTATAGCTGCTAGGCGTAAAGAGTTCACCGTTCAAAGCGGTGCCGTGTTCTTTTGGAAAAAGTCTGCCAAGTCAGGATCGCTTTAACTCACTTTATTTAGCAAAGGTTTGGACTAGCATACTATGAAGCAAAAGGAGGGAAATTGTACAAACACGCGTGGAGATACACTTAGTAGGGCATTCAAAAGGATGCTTTACCTGGAGCGTTCTAACCCTCTGGGCTATTGGTTGTAACTTTAATACTGGGCAGGCGTGGACTTAGTTATGTGCTCTGATTGGCTAAGCATGGTGCTGAACTCCCGCCTCTCTGGATGTTGTATGTGTCTCTATGCTGCTCCCTTGTGGCTATGTGTTGGCATTACAACTTGCATTGTGGTATTGTGCTGACCCCTAGTGGCTATGTGTTGGCATTGCAATTTGTTATGTGGCCCTGAACTTCTGAGTTCGCCGAACACCTGGGCCGCTCGTATCTGTAGAATTGATACGTGAATGAATGGCTTCTTGTATGGGCCTTGTATACGCCCTCCTAGGAGCCGGATCCCTCCTTGGGATGGGAACGAGACCTCTAGTCGCCAAGGACATATGTGGCCTGTTGGTATGAATGTGTGAATTACGTAACAGCGGGATGTTTATTGCGGTGGAGGAGCCGCGGCGGCAGTCGTGATCGTAATTTCCGGTTGGTGCACCACTGAGTATTCGATTTGGAACAACAATGACATCTGAAAATTAGCGCACCTAGTGAATGCGGATAGTGTGCTTCGTTTAAGTCTACTCATGGAAGTATGGATATCGGAACACGGCATAGGTCTGTATATGCAGTGTAAGGATGTCCAGGCCCTGCAAGTCAGGATGTAGGTTATGAATCTGAATGAGTAATAGGTAATAGGTAGTGGCCATCCCCAAAATGCACCAGAATAGATTATATCAAATCTACCAAATTCAATTCATTCATTTTTCTGAGGGGGGGGGGGACCCCAAACCCCCAAATCCCTGAATAGAATAAATCTGGAGTTCACAAATCAGTATTAGGGATGCCAGAAATATTGTGAGAAAAAAAAAAAAAGTGATATTTTTCACAGTATGGTAACACCAGCCCTGGAGCTACACTGGCCACGCAGTTCTTTACTTGCTTGTTACTGTTATAGAGCTAGCGGGATAAACTTCTTAGCAGCGGTTTGAGTCCATGAGACTCACATTTTTTTGAAACGTGAGACGTCCCTGGTTCCGTTAACATTAACCTAACTAAAATGTATTTAGTTGGTTATTGTTAATGGAGGTGTAATGCTGCCCGGCCGTCTCCTGGTCAGGTATACACCACTAGACACAGAGGACTGATACCCGATGGCAGTTATTCATAGAGGAGGATCTTAGTATGCAGCTCCCTCTGCTGCTTTTCCGAAACCTGTTACATTGACTCAAAGCTGCTTGGGGACAATCAATAACACTACGTAAGCCTTTGTTAAAACTACTCAGCTTCCCGGGTTGGCGACCCTAAAGGCGGCTGCATGCTTCAGCGTTGGTGTTACGTTGTTGCGCAAAATTTACTCAAAGCAATTCATGCTCCCTTTTAGGTTGCGCGTGTTGCCAAGCAATTTACCGCCAGAACAGTAGGTGGAGTAATATGTGGAGTAAAGTTTTTCGTTGAAGACGACCTCGAGAATGACGTCTTTGTCTGCGGGAGTCGTTGGTTTGTTTATGTGCCAGATCGTGTTCTCCCCATACACAGTGAATGATGGCAACAGACAGAGGAACAGGGGTGATGAAGTTGTTGATCATTGGGGTTGTATAAATGTACATATCTCTCTACATTTAACGACATAATGTGTTGGCAGCAAAGTTAACTTCACTTCACGTTAATGCTTTTGTATATGAGCCTGCCGGGTTCCATTCTATCAAACCACCCACCCTCCTTCCAGACAGGAAGTAGTAACCAGACCAGAAGACCAATCACAGCCTTGCAGGCTGCGCGGCTCGCGTAAAAGCTTACGTAAAAAATGACGCAAGTCTAGAAAAATCCCCCGACGCACGCAAGACGTGAGAAGTCGCGCAAGGGGTGCGCAAGGGCCTCTTGCGCTTGCGCTTACGCTTACGTAACTGAGCATAAATCGGCCTTAACTCAGGGTCTCTGCGTTAGCGCTGATCTGGCTTCAGTCAGTCTCTGGCGCGGGCCTGTCCAGTGCAGGGAGGCAGAGCAGACGGAAACTTTTTATAGACAGGCTTGTTGAGGGTTTGGTGATAAAACAAAAACTGAAGTAGGTGCAAAATGTATGAAAACTGAGCTACGATGTTATCATTGGAACAGATACAAAAGATAACATTGTGATGCAACAGCGTATCGCCAGTGTTGAATATACCCTCAGGCCTGGCTGGTAACCTGGTAAGTCCTGGTAACCTCTGTCTGGGCAGAATCATATCCAATCATGATCACCCATATGTCTGTCAAAATTGTAACACCCACCCATAATATTTTAGCTATATCATATATTTGAGGCTTATGTATTAAATATATAAGCTCATTATCAGCTATTTTAGCTAAAGTAGCTATAGCCAGCTAACCAATTTTATGTAGTAGCCTGTTCTAATTCAGTCGTTCTTATATTTGAAATTACAAGCTAGTCTATTATTTGGCTACAGTAGGCAAATGGTGGTGGTTAGTGAGGTTGCCTCTTCCCTGTAAAAGCGTCTAGAAAAGCGCTAGATAAATTCAATCCATTATTATTATTATTATTATTACAGTAGGCAAATAAACAGCAGTTTAATGCTGTCCGACTTAGTGCTCCCTGGTTCAGCTGATTTGTTCGTTAGACCTCTTAAGGCAGACACTTCTTGCTCATGATCTTTTACAGTTCCATGGTGCCTCTGGAGTTTCTTCCTTCTTTCGTCTTTGGAACCACAGGAGGAATCTTGAGGGGCATTCCTCATCTTTCAGAATTTCTCTTTCAATTTTGGTCGGGTCCAAATTCTCTTGGAACTTCTCACGTACCGCTTTCCATAGTTTGCTGTCCTCTGAGGCCTTCTGAGTCCACTCTGTTGCGTCTTACCGATTGGCCCAGATTGGCGCTGGCACTTCCTTTGTATGCTTCTTTATCATGTGCATCAACAAGGCTTTAACAACTCTGAGCGGTAGGGGTACACCTGCGGTGTGTTCTTCCAGTCCTCTGATGTTCCTGTTATCTGCGCCTTCTGTCTTTTAGCCACCCCTCCCATGTCTATAATTGACCATGGAACACAGTGTTTTGCTTCTCTTGTACCTGTTCTGGTTATTAGCAGTGCGTCAGTAACGTTTCGTTCCATTCTTTTTATTTTTGCCCCATTTCTTCGTACTTCTAACCGTCTGTACATTGCTGCTTCGAAGGGCTACTGTTCACAAAAACGATTTACCTTACTTACTCCTATTGGCGGTCCATATTTCCTGGTGTAGCTAGCCTCAAAACGAATGTTACTAGTTCTGAGCATTTGCAGAGGTTACCCCCTACAGTGTTAAAATAGGGGTGTTTCCTACTTGAATTTCAAGTTGTTTGAATGTTTACCTTAAACACTTATGCTGCCTTTTTTGCGTTCCTCGGTCGAAGCAACTGGTAGCTCGACATGTACTACTACGACGTGTACTACTACTAGTAATGTAACGGTGGGGTTAGGCAGAACCCAAGTGCACAGACAGACGACAGTTGAGGACAGTTTCAAGGATTTATTCCGGTACAGGATCGGGCAGGCAGAGAGCAGACAGTAATGTCACCGACAGGTGGGCAGGGAATCATCGGTGGGTCAGCAGACGAGGAGTCGGAAACGGGAGGGCAGATGAGCAGATCGGGAGTCAAGGACTGGAGAGCAGACAGACCGACAGGGACTCGACGTCGGGCGGGAGGTCAGGCAGGCGAAGGGTCGATAACAGGAAGTCAGGCAGGTGGATCAGGAGACGGGGACCAAGGAGCAGACAGACCGACAGGGACCGGACGGCAGGCAGGAGGTCAGACAGGCAAGGGTTCGTTATCAGGCAGAGTGGAATAGACAATCAGTCAATCAGGAGTTGCAGGAAAGCTCTGAATGAAACAAGAGACAATCTGGCAAGGACTGAGTGAAAGGAGAGGACCTGTTATAGGGGGGGAAAAGGTGAAGGTGGTTGGGTTGATTAGGGGAGATCAGGTTAGCAGGCAGGTGAATGGAAAAACCAGGGGCGGACCATGACAAGTAAAGTATAAGACAATAATGGCCTGAATAGTTTTGTCCAGAAACCAAGTTTTCAAATATGGTTGCTCACAACTCAACCAGCACATAACAAAGAGACGGACAGACGTGCCTAAAAAGCTGGCTGTAAAGAACATACTTCTAGACCTTTAATAAGAACCTGTTGGCTGTACTAGGGCTAGCTGAGGTTGCTAGGTTTGTTGGACAGTGCATCAACTAACGCACTACTGCAGTCCCATTAGGGCGGGTCCCAATTCTCTTTAAAATAATCACTAGCAATGGTGGACCCCTGGATTTCCATTGAGGAGCAGTAAGGGAGATATCATACCATGGCAGCATGTGCATCAAAGAAGCCCTGAAGGTATTAATCTGCTTGTTTGCCTCAAGTCTTTAAGAGTAAGTTCAGTTTTCCGTACATATCGTACAAATGGCAGGAACTTTAAACATCGTTTTTCTGCAATCTTGGCAAATCGATCAACAAACTAACTCTCCTCTATCAGTCGGAAGGACCGATAGACCGATTGTGCATTTATGTAACTAAAGCTTGGTGCACGGATGCAGCTTATACCCCCCAGATCCCCAAATTCAACAAACATGTCTCCTGTCCCACTAGAGGAGACAGGATATTGGACCATTTCCACACCAATATGGCTGATACATTTAAAGCCGTCCTCCTCACCCACCTCTCATTATTCCTGCTGCTCAAGTACTCACCACTCAGACGTATAAAGTCTACAGGGAGCAGACTCTGTACTTCGGCAGCATTTTGAACACACTGACCCGAGTGTGTTTGCCACTCAGGCCAAACTCAACTCCCACACAGACATTGGCTAATACGCCTCCTCCGTTCTGAACTGTATCACTTTCAACATCAACAGGGTCTCCAACCTCAAACAAATGACTACATTCCCTAATCAGAAGCCATGGATGAACAGAGTGGTCAGAGTCCCACTGAAGACACAACATCGCCTTCAGATCGATGCTCAGCCCTATGGTTCATCCAGTGCTAACCTAAAAAGCATCCAAAAAGGTAAAGGATAGCTACAAGCTAAGGATTGAGGAGCACTTAAAGAAGAACTCTGACCCAAGGCGCATGTGGCAAGGCATCCAGACCACAAACCCATGTACAGTTGACTGAGGCCAGGAATGACATATCAACCCATCACTAGCCCACCAGCTGCATGCTTTAAAACTGCCAAAACACTCCCCAGCAGCAATCCTTATTGACTTTGCCCAGTTACACTCGCCCCCATCATCATGAAGTGCGTCGGTTGGCTTGGCCTAGCTCACTTCAAAACCTGTTTACAACCCACACTAGATCCCCTCCAATTCGCATACCACCAGGACAGGAGTATGGGAGATGCCATCTCCATGATACTGCACTCTGCCCACTTTAATTTTTATATCATTACCAAAAAGGTTGATTCCCCACCAGCATCTCCTGACTTCCTTTTTCACTATTCCTTTGAAATGTACACAACTCTTCTCAGCGAGAGAGCAAGAGACTGCAAGGTGGATTTTGTCACTGATGGTCAAAACACAAACCGATCCCAACAAATTAAATAAAATGCATACTGCACTTATAGCAACATTATAATCTAATTAAAAGTTGTTACAGAGAGTACCGAATCACGTTGTACTCTCTGAGTACATTGTTACAGAGAGTACAGACTCACGACTCACATTGTATTCTCTGATTACGTTGTTATAAAGTACCGACTCACGTTGTAGTCTCTGAGTACGTTGTCATAGAGAGTACCGAAAGACGTTGTACTCTCTTCTTACATTGTTAAAGAGCGTACAGACTCACGTTGTACTCTGAGTATGTTGTAGGAGAGAGTACAGACTCACGACTCACGTTGCACTCTATGAGCATGTTGTTATAGAGTACCGACTCACGTTTTACTGTCCAACATTCTCGGCAGTTAGACTTTTCTGAGCTTCGGTCGTTTGAGAATAATGTCTTTCAGTTCACATTCCTCGTCTATTAAATGTGCAGTGACTTTTCTCCACTATTTATTTTTCTTATGTTCTCTACAGTGGTATCGTATAGTTTCACAACTCTGTGGGGGATGGTGGCGCAGCTAGGAACTGTGTGCCTTGGCTCAAGCTCGTGGACAAAATCTTTGAATCCAGACCCTTGCGAGACGTTAATAGGAAACATTTCTTTGCAGATAAACTGTAATCACATTATGGTGGGCGGCTGGTAAGTCCTTTGATTAGGAACTTTCCAAACAATTTCTCTGCCGGTTTTTACTGCTGTCACATTTGTTTCACATCATACTGCTTGGATGTATCACAATAATACACTCTGGGCCTAGCTTTACCAAGTGCTTCCTCCACTCACTTGTTTGCAATATTGAGACAAACAACAATGAGCTCAGTGGACACCCGCTGCTTCAGTTCTCTATGTAACATATTATCTAGGACAACATCTTTGAACTAGTCAAAAAGAACCCTTCCGAGTTGGAACATCCCCACCAAGTGTTTTACATATGAATACATCCATTTAGGACTTTAATGCAAGAATTGTCTCGTGATGGTTCTCTTGCGCTCTGGTCCCACTGAAGAACTAACTAACTGGGAGGACTGGTGCAAACACTTTCTCTGGTGTATTTCCTGTTGGGTATACAAGGGTCAATTTCAGATTCACACCCCCCTCTATGTAGTCATACAAAAACAATTATTGTTCAGCCAGCGGCCTATGTCAGACCTTCAAACACCTGTGAGGCGCTTCTAACTATTCTATGTATTTCCAGTAGGGGTGCAACGGATCACAAAGCTCACGGTTCGGATCGGGTCACGGTTTTTGTGTCACGGGTCGGATCATTTTCGGATCAACAACAACAATAAAGATAACAAGACAAATGTGACTTTAAATAAAATCTTTTAACTGTGTAAAAACTAAATAAAGTGAAAAATTAGGTAATAATCCTGCTTCATTCAAGCATGGTCAATATTTAAAAAAAATGCAATTTGAGGCATTATTCCTTCTTTTTAACATGGATAGGATAGTAAATAATCCCTAACCCTGGATTTACAATTCAGGATGTCTGCATTGCCTGGGGAGTTTAGAGTCTACACTCTCCCAAGGCAATGCAGACATCCTTATCTTCTTTTTTTTAGTTTGGTAGCGAAATACAGTTTCTGTGGTGTTTTATTTGGCATTCTGTAAATCCATTGATTTCGGTTGGGAGACTCATGCTCATTGCAAGGGGGGTTAGTTGTAGTCTTTTCGCTCGGTTCTAGCCCTACTGTTGATACGCGAAAAGACTACAACCAAACCTAAAGACGTCCGGTTCCGGTTCCGGTTTACGTTTCAATGGGATTTACGGAACGCCAAATAAAACACAACAGAAACTGTATTTCGCTACGATACTTGATGATGTTGTTAATACCGGAATTGTCCTCTAAACATGCGCTGATCACGTCAACGCACAACTTTTTTTTTTAATCAGCCGATCCGCGGATCACTTGCGTCCCGAACCGTGATGGTTGGTCCGTACGGATCACGGGAAACCCGTGAACCGTTGCACCACTAATTTCCAGTCAGAAAATCAACAGAGATTTCCATTGAATCTCTGGCATTTCCGCTCCAGAGGAACATGAACGAGTGGTCCTCTTTGTTGAGGATGGTAATAATGAAGTGATGGGCGGCATGGGCTCTGCAGAAGAGCCCGCTGTTGGTGAGGTCCAAACTTGTCCATGTGACTGTTAGTTGTCAGCCTTAAGCTGACGTAGCTGCCACATCAGAGCCTTCAGTTCCTCCATGCCTTCAGACATGTTTCCTACATTTGGTGCTGGTTTCAAGTGTCAAAGAAATACTCCCAAAATAAAAACAATACGCACATGGTGTAATAACTATGCTATAGCTGTTTCACAACCATTTTGTGCTAACTATATAATGACACTCCACAACTAGTTATAACAAGTGGTGAAATGTTTCACTGGGGGAACCATACTTGGGTGGGGAGGGTGGGGTCTGGGAGGTACAACAATAAGATAATCACCAAAGATGTTCTTAAACTCACATATTTTTCATTAATAAAGTACATTTCATGCATTGCACAATATTGTAGGATATTCTCATCTGTTAAAATCAAAAGCAGAGAGCTTTACTTTTTTTCTTTCTTCTCATTACCATGAGAGCTGCAACCAAAGTTTCTTTAAATTTAAATAAGATTGCAGAGATCTACCTATTATTTCCTCTTGATTTTCTTGATGACCCAGCCTATTCAGATTCCAAAAACATGTTCTACTACTCTTTGCTCTGCCTCTCTCATGCCGCCCTCAGTTGTCCTCTCCACTGCATTGTTTCAACACCTCTCTTCTCGGCTGCATTCTGTCTCCTCAGTTCTCCTTCCTACTCTGTGGCAGACAAGGGAATAATAGTGAGAAAATAATCATGTAGGCTATTTATCGATTAAACCATTCGCCTGTATTGGAATTCTGATATTAACAGAAAATGAATTCATATTTACATGGAGTTGTTGAAACGGCATCCTGTCGCCTGTCCTCAGAATCGAAGAATGGAGATGAAAAGCACACTGCACTGAATTGTTTGGTGTTGAACTGACCTCAAACTGTAGAAGAGAACACAGATACAGAATATCTATAGTTTGGCTTGCTTTGCAATAATTATAAATAATTTAAATCACGTAACTATGACTGGCTTAAAGGTAGGGGAAACAGTTGATAGGATCTTTGTATCATATGAAACAGTGACAATGTGATTAGCATTGCATAATATTGTTGAAGCATGTTAAGGCCAATGCTCAGCTTTAATTAAATAAACGCACACTGTTCCATTTTATCACAATGCTCTGCTCGCTGTATGGCTCTCCAAACATCTGTTAAAGTGACTGGAAGCTATTCACAAACCCGATACTAAGGTTGAGAGGGTCATATCAAGGAACTATTCAAGTGAAGTCATGATAGTATGATTATTGTAGAGGACATTTTTATTATTATAGGACCAATATTAGATAAACGATTGTGATTGGCCCAACTAAGGCCAGGTCTGCTCAAAATCTGACATGGTTGTGGAGGCAACACAGAACATAGACATGGTTGGGGAGGTAACACAGAACATAGACATGGTTGGGTAGCAACAAAGAACATAGACATGGTTGGGTAACATAGAACATAGGCAACATAGAACATAGACGTATTGGGGCCAACAAATGGTTCATAACAATTGCATGAAGGGGGAGAATTGAAACTATGGGACTAATTCATTAATTCAGTCATTCATTAAATGCTCTATGTTTCTATATATCTATCTCTAAATATAGAGATCTTTATATATATCCATTATCTCAATTTTGGGGTTATCTAAATTGAGATTCTAGATCCTTTGACTATATAGATATATAGTCAAAGGATCTAGCATATAGTCAAAGGATCTAGTAATCATATAAAAATTCTCCATGGACACAAACAGGGCCAACTTCAACAGACCAGAGAGAGAGAGAGAGAGAGAGAGAGAGAGAGAGAGAGAGAGAGAGAGAGAGAGAGAGAGAGAGAGAGAGAGAGAGAGAGAGAGAGAGAGAGAGAGAGAGAGAGAGAGAGAGAGAGAGAGAGAGAGAGAGACTAACCAAACTGGCTTTCAGATATGTAACAGGCCTCCCCCCTCCCCACTGGGAAATGATGAGGTGATTGGTGGAAAAAGATGAGCTGGTTGGTAGAGGCAGCAGGATGAATAGGTGGTTAATTGACTTGCCCCTGCACATGACAACAGAGGGAAACAAGACAGCAACATAGACATAAAAAAATTTGCCAGTGCATTTGTCCACACAGAAGCACTTATGTTCACTGTTCGCTTTTCTTCACCTTTGTGTTGTTATGATAAAGGGCTTATTCAAAGCAATTCAACATTTCAGTTTTTTCATTAGCAGTGAAAGAATCCTTCAAATACAGGCCCGCAAATCAGTGCTACTTAAAGTTGCAATGTATAACATTTACACAAAATCTTTGGTTAAAATTACCTGAACATATCTTTAGTTAATGCTAATCCATAGGGTTATCAATAAAATCACATTCTATAACTGAAATATTACTATATGCCAGGCTTGGAATTTCGTAATTTTAGGGGCAAGGCCATTTGGTATTGCCATTTCTAAAAGTATTACTGCGTTTTTAATGAACAGTGTAGAATTTAGAGCCCGACCGATATAGAATTTTTAAGGCCGATACCGATACGAATATTTAGTGATCTAAAAATCCGATATGCCGATATATCGGCCGATATATATATATATATATATATATATATATATATATATAAAAAAAAATCCAGAAACGCGCAACAAAACAAACACATTTCCCTAACATTGGTTACTTGTAGTTATCCTTTAAATCCTTTTCACTCTCAGCTAACACGTAACAACAGCAAAACTGGACATGGTAGTCATGAATTAAGTCATGCTTATCGACTTTAGAGAATTGATGGGGATGTTCTTTTAATTGTTATTCAAGCAATGTATGTCTCGTGACAGTTGCCAACTTACCATGAACACACTTGCACACATGAACAACACCGATGATCTCCGTCGATCTCCGTCATTCACTCTGCCTAACGCCCCGTGCCCACTACCTCCTTCAGTCAACGGAGGTGGGAAGGCGTTGCTGACTGATGGGGGAGTAGTCTTTGCAGGGCTCCAGAGTGCGCCTAATTTGGGCGCACATGCGCCTAGAATTCGGGGTAGTGCGACCAAATATTTTATTTGGGCGCACCGGTGCGACTGAAAATGTATCTGGTATAATTATTATTATTATTTTTTTTACAGAGCAGTCTATTCATAATATTGTAATAACCACGGAAGAGGCAGTGAATGTAGTATTGATTAGACAGCGATTTATTAGACACCTAATAAACCGTTGGGACACGCAAGACCGGTAACAATAGCAACGCCGGTAAACAAACCCGCGAAGCCCAATCCTGGGCCTGTACTACGAAGCTCGATTAGAGGGTTAGCGAGGTATGTTGAGCTGAAAGCCTGGGTTAGCTGTACCATGAAAGTCGATCTCTTTAAGCGTCGCTGTATCACCATGGTGACTTACGCTCGCAACCAAACCTGGTCGGGAGCAGCTTTTCAGCGAGTCTACCCGGAGATCGGCTGCTTATATCGGCGTGCGCAGCTTCCTAGCCCCTCCTCCGATAATGGCGTCACCATTTGTGGGTGTTCGCATGGACCTCGGCGCACTTATCGCACAGGCGTCTCTTCGGAGACAGAGGGTTTTTTCGGGACAGAACCGATCCCTTGACAGATTCCGCATTTATTTAAGGCATTTATTTAATGGTCAAGATATTATTAATCAATGGCGTAATTATCGACGGTGCAACCAGTGCAGCTGCCCGGGTTGCCGCCCCCCCCCCCCCACAACTCAGCGCAAGCCTGGCACGGCCCAACCCCCCCCCCCCCCCTCAACAACTCAGCGCAAACCAGGCACGGTCCAACCCCCCCCCCCCCCTCAACAACTCAGCGCAAGGCAGGCACGGTCCAACCCCCCCCCCTCTACAACTCAAAACTTGGGTGCACCATAAATACGTGCTGGTGCACCCAAATTAAAAATTTAGGCGCACCAGTGCACCCAAGGAAAAAGTTAGTCTGGAGCCCTGAGTCTTTGCAGAGGCATCCGTCAGCCAATCAAATCGCTTCGCCGGGTTCTTCACGCTACTTCCTGCTTGTTGCGATGCAAGATGACCCGCTTTCCCGCTTTCCAGTATCGTCAGAGCCCGAGTCGCGTCACAGTGCTTAAATTTGCAGACGCGATCTGATTGGATGACGGATCCGTCGCTGCCGAAAAAGTTGAACATTTTTCAACTTCTTGACTGAGCCGAAGGCTCCAACGGAACGGACGGATCCACAATGCATTGCGCGTCCGTCCCCATTAAAGTCAATGGGGATCACGCAACGGACGGAGGTAGTGGGCACGGGGCGTAACTCTGGCTGAATCAGCGGGTTTGGGCGTTAGAGCGCCCTCTGGTGGACCATTCTATTTTTTTTATTTTTTTATTTTTTTTTATATTCATTTATCGGCCATTATAAATGCCGATACCGAATAGTTTGAAAAATGCCTAATATCGGCCGATAATATCGGCCTGCCGATATATCGGTCGGGCTCTAGAATTTATATCAAAACTATAGTTTTGTTAATTTGTAAAAATGTTTAGAAAAGGTCACATGGTGTGGGACCTGCTTCAAGGCTCTGTCACAACCGAGGGGATCAAGAGTGGTTCTTATCGATACTACACTGTGTATTACATTGTGTATTCAGCACCAGGGCCGGCTTGATGGGCATCAAGGCCAG
Organism: Gadus chalcogrammus; assembly: GCF_026213295.1. Classification (NCBI taxonomy): domain Eukaryota; kingdom Metazoa; phylum Chordata; class Actinopteri; order Gadiformes; family Gadidae; genus Gadus; species Gadus chalcogrammus. Next base: position 22,911,817 of record NC_079419.1, on the reverse strand, counting down.
ACAGACGGTCTTGGCCGCCGGTGAAATTCCTGTCCTGCTATATACTACTGTATATATACTTTAGAAATTAAAAATTCCCACTCACTCCAACCAACCAGCAAAGCTATGCTAATTGGTGTCACCCTGATGCCAAGCATTGGGGCCAGAACAGGGTTATTGAGTATTTCTTATGAAAGTCTCCCGCCTAATAACGGTTGCGGCTGAATCGTAGACATTTCTACTTTCACAGTGTTCCTTGGATCCTTCAGGTTTTCCTACGTTGCTCTGCCGTTCCCTAAAGAGCAGCCAGTCAGCATCAGCCCTAAAGCAGAGTCCCTTGCTTTAGCCGAGTCCAGATTGAATGTATAAAATCATGGCTCGTCACTTACTTTTTTCCCCAAGAAGTACATGTGTTCCTAAGGAGGAGCACATGTTTTAGGGCTTTAGAGAACTTTGAAAACTCAATGAAAATGGATCAATATACAACAGCTATGGGCCTGTGCCTCGAATGCCTGCTTCCTTTTTCTCACATTTTTACAGCCCCTTCGTTGTGTTGTGACATTTCCATCTCCATTGCTTTCCTTGGGCCTCTCACTGCTACTTTTGCATTAGTTTAGAATGTGAACGCGCTTCCACTAACTTGGATGTGATTGGCCAGTTAGCCTGAACCCCCGAACATGCAAGCAGCATAATCTCACCCCTAATATCACTCTCAAGACTGACTCTGCCCCGAACCTTGTCCTCAACTACTTCCGGTGGAGTGCACCCCCGTACCTACATCACTAGGACCATGTGAGGTGTAACAGTAGGATTGTTTTATTTAAGTACTGTCGTAGCTGTCAAGGAAGTATAGCAGAACACTTCAAGGACAGTGGAGGAGGTACATGCACTGAAACAGGCAGAAGAGAGACAAAAAGACAATGAGATACTGTGCATGTTTTGTGGTAGAACACACGAGAGGAATAAGAAAAAAGTGTAAGAAGTGTGGAAAGGAAAATCATTTTGCAGTTCAGTGCAGAAATTAAGAAAGTGCATGCAGTTACAGAGCACACTAGTGACAGTTCGTCTTATGAGGATGTCAACTGTATAACTGAAGTAAATAGAGAGGATGAAACTGTAAACCAGGTCAAAAGCCAAGCATGGCACGTTGTTGACAGAAGACGCACTGCACACGTGATTAACGCATAGAGGGAAGGACAGCTCAAGCACTGGAGAAGATGACCCATCTACAGCTTGAAGTCAAGAGAGAGAGATGATTCATGTTTGTGTTTTCCCCGGCTGCGGAAAACAAATGAAAAGTTACACCCCAGAAACTTTCCATAGACTTCCATCGCGGTACAATGACCGATCTCTTGTAGACCAGTGGCTGATTGTTTTGAATATGGACATTGAGACGCCAATCGAGATGCTGATGCAGAAGGATCACCGTGTCTGCAGTGCTGATTTCGATAAGGACAACTTCATCAATTCCTAAAAGAGCTGCTGACCAAAAGCACCCAAAGAAAGTGTAATGAAGAAGAATTCTATTCCACGAGTGCAGCAAGTGGCTATGGATAGACTTTAGATAAAGTGGTTTGCTTATTTGTCGAGTTATATATGATTGTTCACAATTGATCGATTTTCAATGAAAAGGGTAACAAAGACCCTGGGTTCAATTTTCGCCGGAATTACACTTTAAGGTCAGAAACCCCAGAAACAACAGGCTGTACAGAGTAGAGTTTCAAGTGGTTGACCAGAGTAGCAGAATCCCTTTACCGGGCAGAAAAGCCAGCGAGGCAATGAAGTTGATAAAAGTACAATTCGAGAACATTCTGGCTGTAGACCGCATAATGAAGAAAGAGCCGAGCCCAGTGGCAAAGGCAGAAAGTGGCAAACACATGACCATGGACAAAATAAATGAAGAGTTTGAGGATGTGTTCACCGGAGATGGCTACATGGGGGGTGAATATAGAATAGAGATAGATGACAGAGTACCGCCAGTGAAACTGCAGCTATGATGACACCTCTACAAGTAGAACTCAAAGATCTAGAGAGAAGAGGGATGATCAGACCAGTGGAATGCAGCACTCACTGGATCAGTAGCATGGTCGCAGTGAGGAAACCTAATGGGGAGCTGAGGATCTGTATAGACCCAAATCCTCTGAATCGTGCACTAAAAATGAGTCACTATTCCACTCCAAACTATAGATAACATCCTGCTGGAGATGACAAAGGCAAAAGTATTCACAGTCTGCGACGTGAAGCAAGGTTTCTCGCAGGTCAAACTAGTAGGAGAGTCGAGCTACCTTACCACATTCGCCACCCCATTTGGTCGCTACCGTTGGCCAAGGATGCCGATGGGAATAAGCCCAGCACTGGAAGTGTTCCAAAGAAAGCTTGTGCAGGCCCTGGAGGGCTTCCCAGGGGTCTACATCATAGCAGATGATGTGTTAAAACTGGGAAGGAGCAAAACAAGAGGAGGCAGAAAAGTACCACGGCGAGAAAGTCAGACACATTATCACCAGGTGCAGAGAGGGCAACATCAAGCTGAACAGACAAAGAATGGTACCCTACATAGGTAATCTGCTCACGGCCGAGGGACTGAGGATTGACCTGGAGAAAGTACGGTCAATCAGAGAGTTGCAAAGGCCAACAGACGTGAAACGGGTACAGAGACTATTTGGGATGGTCAACTATCTTTCTCAGTTCTATGACCACCTTTCAAATGACTGAGATTCTGAGACAACTCACAAGCAAGGAGAACATGTGGGAATGGACGAACATCAAGGAAGGGGCGTTTCAATGACTGAAAGACAAAATCGCTATAGCACCAGTCCTACAGTACTACAACAAGGAATAGGATGGACACTTCAGTGTGATGCATCAGACATGGGACTGGGGGCCGCCCTGACACAGAAAGGTAAACCGGTAGCATTTGGTAGTAGTGCACTCACACCAACTGAAAAGGGCTATGCCCAAATAGAGAAAGAGTGTTTGGCCATAGTGTTTGGAATTTAAAGGTTCCATCAGTATACTTATGGTAGAGAGGTCACAGTACAAAGCGACCACAAGCCTCTAGAGAATATACACAGCAAGCCATTACTCAGTGCACCTAAAAGACTGCAGAGAAGGCTACTCAGGCTGCAGCAGTATGATATTCGTGTGACCTATGTTCCAGGCAGGGATATGCTACTTGCTGACACGCTGAGTAGAGCATACTTACCATAGAGCACTAAGGGAGAGAGTGAGAGAGATATAGAGACTGTGAACGTAGTCAGCTACCTATCCATTGCAGCAGAGAGGTTGAGGGCCATTGGGGCTGCAACAAAAGATTACACAAAGTTACAGAGTGGGGCAAACAGAATACTGTCAGGGTGGCCCAAGAGAAAATAACTTACCAAGTGACATCAGGCACTACCACACTTTCCAAGATGAACTGAGTTTCCAGGACGGCATAGTGTTCCGAGGAGACAGAGCCTTGATACCTGACGCACTCAGGGTGGACATCACTCACCGGATCCACTCCTCTCACCTGGGAGTAGAAGGATGTCGGAGGCGAGCGAGGGAGTTTGTATACTGGCTGGGAATGAACGAGGAGATCAAGACCTTCATCTCCAAATGTGACATATGTAAGTCAGTGGACCCAAAGCAACAAAGAGAGACACTACACCCACATAACAGGGCCAGCAGACCCTGGGCCAAGGTAGGAACAGACCCTTTCTCCTTTCAAAATAAAGACTATCTGATAACAGTAGATTATTATTGTTATTATTATCTACTGTTAACACTAAGAGCAACACAGTGATCAAAGAACTCAAGGCCCGCTTTACCCGACAGGGGATTCCTGACATTGTAATCTCGGATAACGGACCCCAGTTTGCATCACAAGAGTTTCAGCACTTCAGGCAGAAGTGGGGCTTTGAACACAAGACATCGTCGCGGGGATACCGGCAGAGCAATGGAAAGGCGGAGTCAGCGGTGAGGACAGCCAAGTGCCTGATGCTGAAGGCTGCAGCAGCGAGACAGGATCTGTACTTGGCCATGCTGGATCATCGCAACACACCGAGCCAGGGTTTCAACACATGCCCGGCACAAAGAATCCTAAGCAGGAGGGCCAGGACCCTGCTTCCCAAAAAGGACACTCTGTTGAAGCCAGAGGTAACACACAAAGAACAGGAACTGGAATACAACAGACAGAGACAGTTAAGTACTACAGCCGCACAGCAAATGACATGGACATTCTGAAACGAGGGGACAGTGTGAGAGTACAGCCCTATGACACACACAAGGGATGGAGACCAGCGAAAGTGGTCCAACAGGTGAGCCATAGACAGTGTTGGGGGTAACGCGTTAGAACTAACGCGTTAGAGTACTCTTATTCGTTTTTTTCAGTAACGAGTAACCTAACGCGTTAGTTTTGCGAATTCAGTAATCAGTAACTCGTTAATTTCCAAAATAACCACTCGTTACTCCGTTACTTTAAGATTTTCCCTCGATAAGGAAAGTAAAGTCCCGGCATCTCTCTCTCTCGCTCTGTGTGTGTGTGTGTGTGTGTGTGTGTGTGTGTGTGTGTGTGTGTGTGTGTGTGTGTGTGTGTGTGTGTGTGTGTGTGTGTGTGTGTGTGTGTGTGTGTGTGTGCGCGCGCACCTGTGTGTGTAAGCTACGTGTGTCACCGCGGCAAGATGGACGAGAAGATAGCCTTAGATTCCTGGAGGTACGCTCATTATTTTGAGTTACAGAGCGAAAAGGACAAGAAGAACATAGTGGTCGTTTTGAGCACCTTCTTCTCCTACGTTTCAACCATTACTTTGGTGATAAATAGGCTAAAGGTAGCCTACGTGATTGTTATGAATGTAGGGCTATAGAGTCACACGAACATTTGCAGTTCTTCAATGTTTCTTTAGTGCCATGCACTGTTCTTTTGTGCAACGCATACGGTTAAATTGAGTTAAATTTCCAATTCTAAAAGGTTGCGTGCCTACATGTTAAGCACTTTGTTAGGCGCCTGCACTTGTAAAGTGGATAAGCTATGTGCGACGCACTGTTCTTTTGTGCGCAGCCAATACGGTAAGCTACATTCTGTTAAAATAACTGCCTGTTACCGGAGTATGTTATTCATGGAAGCTGTTCAAATGATCAAAGGATGAATGCCTGTTAACCCATTTAGGCCTAAATCGCCTGGAAAAAATGCCTGTAAAACCTATAGGCGATTTCAGAAAAGCCCCCAAAACCTGAATTTTTTCTAGAAATTCAGCAATTGTGTCAACGCCTACTAAATTACTGATTTCTCAGCCCCTGTAACAGATAGGAACACAATTCAAAAAGTATTTGAGAGCTGACACCTGTGGCTTTCATGGGAAAATTGAGTTTTTACTTACAAATATTTACAATATTTACATACAGGTAGAAAAGTAAATAACATATGTAACATATATATAATAACAACAAAAACATATGTAAAAGTGCAGGAACAGCACAAAACAGAAAAAAAAATAAAGTATAAAAAAGTGAAATAAGTATATAAGAAAGTAATAAAGTATATAATAACAAACATGGGAAGGGGAACAGACTGGGACTAAAACTGTAAACAGTCTGCCTCACAGGTACCGGCGGTAGTGCTTGCCAAAGCATTCCATGTGCAGTGGCAGGTTGCACTGTTTGCAACCGTAAACAGTTGGCCCACCTTCCTTTTCATCGTCAGGGACAAGCTGACACTCCCTGCACTGTTTTCTTTTATCATAAATTTTACCAAAGTCATGCTGTGGAGTAGGTGTGTCTCCTCCAGCTGGAGATGGAGATGAAGGCGGAGGAGGGGATGGAGAAGGAGGGAAGAATCTTCTTCCTGCAGATGGAGATGGGGAAACAGGAGGAGATGGAGAAGGAGAGAAGAATCTTCTTCCTGATAGTCCAGCAATTGGAGAGGAAGGAGAAGATGGAGAAGCAGGAGGAGGAGAAAAAGGAGAAGATGGAGAAGCAGGAGGAGGATGAAAAGGAGGAGGAGTCACAGGAACAGCCCTTGTTCTCAGTGGTGAGATGAGCTGCTCTGCCAGGTCCTCCATCCAGTTCTTGAATCCTTTGTATCTGGTTCTGAAGGCTGTTCCTCCAACAGACCTCGCAGCTATGTAGGCATTGTGGCAGGACACGGACAGGAGAAAGAAGAAGACCCTCCTCCACCACTTCTTCGATCTATGTTGGAACCCGTAGTAGCCAACCATCTGATCCAGCAGATCGACGCCTGGAACACACACGACACTCAGTTGACACACATGACACTCACACATGACACTCACACATTTGCACTCAAAAGAGCAACAAAAGTCAAACAAACCTTTCATGTACTTTTGGTAGTCTGCTAGGCAAGCTGGCACTACCACCGGGACGCGGTTGGCTCCATCCTTTCTCCTGTTTACGGTCCCCGTCTCAGTTGGGTCATGGTGGTTGGACAACACCATGACCGTCTTTGTGTCTTGCCAAATACAAAATGTGAGGTCGTCCATCTGAGCGACCCTGTATTCGTGCTTATTGAGTGAGGCTTTCTTTCGAAGCAGCTCACTCTTTGGGAGTCCCTTCCGGTTGGCACGAACAGTGCCACAAGCATACAGGCCATGGGTCCTCATCTCCTCCAAGAGACCTACCCCGGTGTAAAAATTGTCCATGTAGATGGACAGGTGAGAGCCGTAATATGGTCTGGCTAAATCCATAACCACACGATGTGCCAGGCCCTTCTCTCCTGACCCTTCACGACCAGCATAGACCTGGAAGTTGGTCACATATCCAGTGGCGCTCTCAGCCATTACCCACACCTTGATACCCCACTTTGTAGGCTTCATGGGGAGGTACTGCCTGAAGGAGAGACGCCCTTTGAATTTAATCATGCTCTCATCCACAGACACGTTGCCATCCACCTCATAAAGTGCCTGGAATTGAACCAGGAGGTAATCTAGGAACCAGCGCATTTTCCACATCTTGTCATCTCTGTTGACTGCTGCCTGGTTGTCCTGGAGGTGTAGATACCTGAAAATGCAGAAATAGACACAGATCTTAGATGAAAGCACAATATCAAACAAAGTTACCTTGGATGAAAGCTTAATTTAAAATATTATCATAATTGCTGTGCGTTGTAACATAATATTCTGTCTATATTGTTAATTACATTGGACTGTAAGCTACTATTTATACTTGTATGTGATTGAATAAAAATACTATGCAAAAAAACTGTCTGTGTTTTAAATTACATGCACTTGTATGTGATGACTACTGAATAAAAGTATTATGCATAATACAAATACAATTGCATTTCATCCTAAGAAGTAGCGTAATTAAAAGATACAGGCTATAATTTGGGAATGTATAGTAGCCTAGGCCTTATTGTTCTGGAGATCGCAGTTAGGTGTGAAATTCCAGAGAAGCTTATCTGGTTTTACGCACCCGGGTGCTTTACGCATCTCCGGGACAGTAATACATCTCTTACATATAAACTGTCGTAATTTCTTATTACAGCATCATCACAATCAATAAGTATTACTATTGTCCTTACCTCCAGATGGCCGCAAATCTGTCCCGGGACATATTTCTGGCGAATTGCGTCCGAAAGAGATTCTTACTCTGTCGCCAGTAATCTCTTCGCACCGGCAACACAAGCAGCCCCATTCCCATACAGATACCAATAAAGGTCTTCATCTCCGGCACAGTTACCGGAGACCACCTTGCCGTCTTCGCTCTGGTCGGTGTTTGTTCGACCTGGTCTCTATATCTGTTTGTCTCTGTGACGAGATGTGTCCAAAGTTCCTCCTTAAAAATCTTCTCAAATGCCTGGAGCGGTGTGGCATCTTGAGGCAAATCGAGCTTCACCCCTGGTGTCCTGTTGAAGGCACTCCGTGGATTTCGATGGAAGTTGTCCGTCTTCCAGTTGGTCTGGAAACCCTCAAACTCCCCTAAATCATCTTCTTCTTCCTCGTCGTCGTCATTCACGAACATGTGCTGTAACCATAATTCCCGATCAATCGGTTCGTATTCGTCATCAGAGTACTCGGCCTCATCAACATCTTCGAAGCCGAGAAACTCCTCGAAATCGCTACCGTCAGAAAAGTCTTCAAATTCCGCCATAGCTTGAATACATTTCTGAACTAAACTCACGAGGAACAAGTTGACAGTTATATATGTCTATTCTGAGGCATTTCATTGGCCCAGAGGCCGACACTTTGGGCCGAAAAACCGAATATATTAGAAAAATGACGCAAACGCTTTCCCGTCCTTAAAGGTAGAATGACGCAACAGCGCTCCCGGCTTTAAAGGTAGAACAGCGGTAATGCTTTCCCGGCTTAAATGGGTTAAATAAAACGTGCAATATGATGACTGTCTTTCCTGTCCTTATGCTATAGGTTCATGATTGATTCATAAACAGTCAGCACTGTTGGTGCATCTAAAGGAGGATGTGTGTTGTTGTTGCGCTAGGCGGACACGCACGCACCCCAAACGCATTTTAATTGTTGGTAACGCACAAGTACTCTAACGCGTTTCTTTTATTTATAGGTAACGTAGTAACGTAACGGATTACTTTTAATTGATAGTAACAAAGTAACCTAACTGATTACTTTCAAAAGTAACGATACCCAACACTGGCCATAGATCATATGAGGTGGAGTTAGAGTCAGGAGGTGGCTGAGACGAAATCGTTGCCACCTTGGACACCATCTCACCACACTCACACCAACACATTCAACCTTTAAAGGTTGGGTATGGGATTTGCGAAACGCCAGCAGATTTTGAAAATACACAACTCAAATGGTCCTACCCCCTCACCTTCAACGCTGACTCTGACTCCACCCATTCCAAGTACCTGGACGCGCAATCATGCACGAGCGAACATGCGCGAGAGCGAGCCATTAGCTAGTTAGCTAGCTCCAGTAGCTACAGCAGGATAACAACAAACAGAAGCTTGCTCTGGGTCACAAGCTTTGATTACGTGCACGAAGTGGTCACGCGCGGGGGGAGTGCAGTACGACCGTTTGATTGACGTACTTAATGTCCAATGCCACTCGGTGGAAATCATTGGCTGGAGTTTTTCGAGCCCTGCCCGTTCCACAGATGATTGACTTGTTTAATTTTCATATCAGTACTTCTATCTCAGTGGCTGTAAGTGGGTTATGATCAGGATTTCAAGTAATTTTGCAAAAATTGCCAAAAAAGAGAATTCGATACCCAACCTTTAATTAATGTTTTTATATCTACATATAAGCTGGATTTCTTATTTTTAACTGAGACCTGGCTGGATTTAGGTAATATTGCCATCATGATTGGGCCAGCTCCCCCTAATTTTGCTTTTTTAGCATGCCACGGACTACAAAAATAGGAGGTGGAATAGCCACCCTTTGTAAAGCACCCCTACAATGCAAACAGACATTTTGGATATTTGTGTCCTTTGAATATTTAAGCGCAACTATGTTACCCTCAGACTGTCCTACTCATCATCTACAGACCCCCAAAAAACTCTGCGAGAATATTCATGCATGTATTCAGTGAACTGTTTTCTATTATCTGTCTTAAATATGACTGTCTTATCATAACTGGGGATTTTAACTTCCATGTGGACAATCCTGATAAAAGCTATGCCAAAGAACTACTGTCATTACTGGACACTTTTGGCCTCACACAACATGTACAAGAGCCCACCCACTCTTGTAGTCATACTCTAGATCTTGTCGTTTCAAGTGGCATAAACATCTGTGTTTGGACCTGGCCCTGTCGGATCACCATTGTGTCTTTTTCACTCTTTCCATGTGCCCACCAACTAGCAATAGACCCATACACAGTGCAAAGAATAATTATTGACAGCAATACAGGTGCTTTATTTCAACTAGCTTTGTCAATATCCACTAGTCAAGTACAAGGCTCTGTAAATTACTTAATGAACGATTGTAACTCTAGAATGGCTACTATTATGGATCATATAGCTACTGTTAAAACCAAAATACGTAAACATAAAGAGGTGTCCCCATGGATGAAAACCTATGGAGACACTTCAAGAGAGACTGCAGGAAACCTAAAGAGAGACTGCAGGAAAATAGAAAGGAAATAGCGAAAAACCAAACTCTTTGTAGATACAACTCTGAAATATATAAGGCAAGGTGGTCCTTCTTCTCAAATAATATGAATGCCCGGGTGCTTTTCTCAGTATTTGAGAAATTAAGAAACCCCCCTTTGGAACTAGCTCCTGAGCTTGCCACAACCACCAAATGCAATGAGTTGCATCCTTTTTTAAGGGCAAGATTGACCAAATCCGACAGAATATTGCACTCCAGCCCCAAAAAAGCTACCTCAAATCTTCTAAAATGAGTGGAGCAACAAATGTCATGTCGGAATGTACCATCGTAGACAGAGCTACACTTGAAAAAGCGGTTCGAGGCCTCATCTCTTCCACCTGTGCGAATCATAGCACTGAAACAGCTTTTATTAAAGTTGTAAATGACATATGCCTAAACACTGACTCAGGGAAAATATCAGTCCCAGTACTACTGGATCTGAGTGTTGCTTTCGAACACTGTGTTGGATTCTCAGGTGCTGTCATTCATTGGCTCAAATCATATCGAGGACAGGAGCTTTTTTGTTGCCATTGGTGACTGTACCTCAACACCGACGTCTCTGACTTGTGGTGTTCCCCAGGGCACACCACTTGGGCCCCTGTTATTCATCCTGTACATGCTTCCACTTGGTCAAATTATGAAGAATGATAAAATGTCCTACTAATGCTGATGACACTTAGATTTACCTTGCTCGTATTTGTGATCGTATTTGGAAAAAGAAGACACAAAGTCACTGCTATTCTTGATTCAAAGGGACTCAAGCTTTGAAGAACCTGGGTGTCCATATTGACAGCGATCTAAATTTTAACTGCCAAATGATTTGGTGGTCAAACCACCAAATCAGCATTTTGTCACCTTAGAAATATAGCTAAATGTAGGGATTTTATGTTAAAAGAAGATCTGGAAAAACTCACACATGCCTTTATCTCGCGCAGGCTTGACTACTGTATTGGGCTATTCAAAGGCCTCCCCAAAAAGCCATTAGGCAGATCCAATTCCCTGATTCAACTCCCTGAACATATGAAGAATGCCTGAAATGTTAAAAGTTTTAAAACCAAACCTAAGACCAAACTATACTCAACTGCCTTTGGCTAATTTCTGTTTTATGCCCTTTTAACTATTGATCTATTTACATATGTATATTTGTGTACACATTTAGTTTTGCACTTCTTTTTATGCTTTTATATCTAATGTTTTATATATAACTACAGTTTGCACTTCCTTTTATCTTTGTTAAGCACATTGAGTTGCCGTTCTGTGTATGAAATGGGGTATACCAAATAAACTTGACTTGACCTAATGATAGGCACAGGGCCGGGAAAGAACCAGAGAGGGCTGTCAGAAACGTTATGGTTATTTGACAGCCCACCGGCCCAAGATGCATCGCCCAAAGAGATTTGTCCCTGTTGGCCTGATGGCCAGCACCCCATGGTCTGTGGTCCAGGAGCTTTTGTCTGCCCTTCTGGACACCAATTTCCAAACAAAGCCTGAATTATTCATGCAATTCCATCAACATTCTTGTTTGTGGTAGAGCCACAAACAACAGTATGTTAAAACCTGTTCCCGGTTTTGACTTAAGACACTGGTTTGGATCTGCGCTCCAGTTCCTGGGTTTAACAGCGATGGACACACAGGGGAAAGCAAGTAATGCATTGGCAGCTGTATCTAATGTCCAGGTCTATAAGTAGGCCTATGTTTGACATCAAGCTTGACATTCCTGATTAAAATCAGAATGATGTTTTACCCTAAATGGGATCAGACATAGTAGGGAGAAAACATAGCAGAAAGGGATTGAAATTAGCCTTCAATCAGGCAATGTTCCAAAACAATTGATTAATTTTACATTTGCTGCATATAATACGTGAACAAAGAAATAAACAAAGGAAAAGCTTTGGGTTAACCTAGGCCAAGATAAAAAAACAAAATCCCCTGACTTCTAGACAAAACCCATAGTCTAGTCTTAAACAAAAACACAATTCTAAACTTCTTTCTTCTTGCTGTCCATCATATTTGATGATGACGTTGCTCTACTTGAGCTGGGGTTTCGTTGATGCCACTTCATGTGGCAATTTCTTCTCTTCTACCCAGTGCCATTTCTGCAGATTTGTTTTACCATTGAACGGACAAGGGAAATAGGCCATAGAGATCCCCTTTAGACAGCAAGATTCAAAGTGACAAAGGAGAACTGTTTGCAAATAGTTTTAGACATCCTCACACAATGCATTCACATAAAAAGCCACTCTACCTTCAGTTTGGTACAAATTGTACCATTATTAAAGATAACCAGATCCAGAACCTATTTCTGTAGCTTGGTTTCAGAAAACACGATTACATCAGTTTCAACTTTCTGAGATTCAGTGTTGTGTCGGTTGCCTGAGTGGTATCGGACTTGGCCTGAATTTTTTACAGAGCCAAACAGGTACTTTTGAAATCAGTGAGACCATATTGCGCATCCTAAAACCAGTTTAAATTCTGCCTTATGGGAAATTTCTATAAGTCTATGGATTGTTTTGAGGATGATTTGAAAATCTGAACGTTGAATATCGCCTCAAAAATTGTATACAGTGTACAATGCCAGTTAGAGAAATGTTTTCAACCAGGATTGGTTTAATTGCATGTTGAAAAAAACTATCTCTGAAAAAGGCTCAGACAGAAGAAAGAAAAAATATGGAGTGAATCTGTGAGAAGGGTGAAGTTTTAGAAGAAATGGCCTAGCCAGTCTTTTGGCAGGCCTGTATGTTTTTTGGTTTTTCATGGTTAAGCGTTTGGAGTCATACGATATGTTCATTTCATGGGTGTTAGGGATATTGGAGTGATATAAATGTTTTATGATACTTGGTCGACAATTTGTGACCTGCTCTATTTTTTAAATTAGACCTCCCTACTTCATCTTGTTCTTAAACAGAATCAGATTTCTGGTGCCTAACTGCCATAAAGCCATCGTATCTGAGAAGTGTTTACAGCTAATAATGCTTGATATAATATACTATTGGACGGATAACATAACATTAGAAAATGACCATGAAGGTCAGCAAAAGAAGATTGTTTTTTTGTTTGTTTAAACCCAGTCAAAGGTGTTGATGCAGTATTATGTCCTTGGATTGAAGGTTGCAAGTTTTGTTGACTGGTCTATTCAACAAACATTTAAGTGACTATCTTGCTGTTGGAGTGTTTTGCGTTAATTTTCTGTTTGCATTCCATGCCCATGGACTGAAAACGTAAATGAACTGTTAGTGAAGCAGACTTCATTTATATTTTATTTCACAACCCAATTCTTGAAATATGGAAGATTTGCCATTTCAAGTGTTAGTATGGAGAGAAAATAAATCACTGCCACTCCCTGTACTCTCCAAAACTCATCCATCCTTAAAAAGCGAGGCTTGCTAAAACTTCACATGATATTTCTCTTGATGCTGAGTCAGAGCAACTAACCTAGATGAATGTTGCTCTAAAGATAGTGTCTACTTGACAATGTGTTTAAGGCCACGTTTATACGTAGCAGGGTATTTATAGAAACAAATATTTCCCCCCCTCCGTTTTCAAAAATAACATTGTGCACACAGCATCGTTTTCCAAAAAGTTTTCGTTTACATCAAAACGCATAAATACGCCGTCGAGCGCCATTATAACTATGCCGAACCTATGGGCGGCAGTGTAGTAGAGCTTAGATCGGGCCCAGAAAATCAAGCCCGACCCGGCCCGAGCCCATGCACGTTCTGTCCGAGCCCGGCCCGACCCGACACATTAACCGTAATTATGAGTCCGATTTCAACCCGACTTTTTTTTTTTAATACATATGTAACTTTGCACACATTTGTTACTAGGCCTACTCTGCTAAATATATATGTAAGGGATAATGTATAGAACGCCGGTCATTATCGGGAAAATAAGCCCCGACAGGGCGAACAGTACACCGACCGACGCGCAGCGAAGGTGTCTTGCTTCGCCCTGAAGGGGCGTATTTTCGACAATGACCGGCAACGTTCTATACATTATCCCGCTTATTACACGGCTACTTGCCAAAACGAAAAAATAACTTCACATGGTGTGTCTTTTTACAATTTATTCGTTACCAGCATTCTTAGTGTTGATCAGCAGAGAAATAATTTGTCCGCAAAGACGGTGACGTCGCTTAGCAACGGAAGACGCTGGGCTTGACAAGTCACCGGACTACTACCCATGAAAGTGAATGGAGCGTTCCACGGCATTGAGAAGACCCGTGTAATAAAGGCCTATAATATTTCTGTTTATGGCATAGATTTCTCCTCAGATTAGGCCAATAAACCAATGATAACTGTAAACATAGGGCGCTCATATGACGTTAAGCATTTCCTGGCGCATTATGTGACGCTTCAGAACCTAAAACCCAGTTTCTCCCCGTTGACACGACAACACTTAACCGGTGTTTTCAGAAATCTCCAATGATCGTTTTCTGTGACAAAAACTGCGTTTTCGTGTAAATGAGAGGCCAAACCATATGGAAATATCTGCGTTTTCCCTTTGTGTAAAAGGGGCCTAAGAGCACATTTAAAACAAAATAACTTCCCTAATGTACCTATAATCAAACAAAAAGCTAGAGCTTTTTTCTTTTGAGTAGCTTCATGTACAGCATCATTTGTCTAATCACTAAATGACTGTTTATATGATATTGTCTTTTGTTTCTACCCTTCTTTAGAGCCCACTGCTCTACTCTCAGGGATTCTCTTCTTGGAATCTTCTCTGTCTACAGGCCAGCTTGCATTCCTGAACCCTCCCTGTACAAATCATACACCATCTTTTCTGCCATGAAAGGCCTCTCCAGTAGCCAGAGCCATCATCACCTGGTCTCCTATGACCAGTCAGAAGCGCCGCTGGGTCATCACCACCATGACCGCAAGTTGTATTTGTTCAGCCAGATGGACATGTCAACACCCCTTCCCGTTCAGTTTCCCCACCCAGCCGAGATTCCGTACCATAATTCCCACCATACTTTGCAACATTGTGACAGCGGCAGCCTAATTCCATATGGAACCTACCCAAGGAGGTGCCTCTCAACTTCATCTTCTCACAACCCTGAGGTAAAAGATGAAGTGATGGCTGTGGTGCCATATGTAGGCCGAGGTGGAGGAGGTAAATGGAGTAAAAACCCAGCCAGGGCATCAACCAATTTGGAGCGGTCCGAGTGCCAGTCAGCATTTCCGAGGGATGGCTATCATACACTGCAGTACAAACATATGTCAGGACCCACTGTGGGAATCGGGTCTAACAGCAACAACAACGACAGCCCCGGAAGAATCCGTCATTTGGTCCATTCAGTCCAGAAACTTTTTACCAAGTCCCACTCATTGGAGGGCTCACACCAGTCAACATCCCCAAAAGGGGGAAATCATGGGAACATGAATGGGGGAGGGGGTGTTGGTTGCAGAGTTGTAAGGACGAGCCGAGAGAGGGAAAGTCCATCAGTGGGAGGACACCAACGGAAGCACAGTAAAAGTCATGAACGCTGCAGATCAGCAGAGCCCAAACATCGTAGCCACCATCAACACCACCACCAGCTCCATGGCTCAGCATCGGCACCTGGATCAGGGTACTGGAGCTCTGATGACAACCTAGAGCGGGACCTGTGCCTCTACAAACCCCTCCACCACCACCATCAACACCCCTCTCCGCCGTCACCCTCCCCCTCGCCAATGGTCATGACAATGGCATGCCATCCTAACAGCAACTCTGTCCTAAATTCCTCCCTTTCCAACTCCCAAACTCAGCAGTACTTCATGATAGACCATTATGGAAAGCTCAATGAGCATATACACCATGGCCATTCACACCATCTCAATGGTATGTTTAAATCCTCCATGAGAAACCATGATGGCAACCCAGTCGCTAACAGCAGCAGCAACAGTGGCATCGCAGAAGGAACACGCAGTGCCTTGCTCTCTTTGGGTCCTGCAGAAGCACCAGGGGTGAAGAAAGGTGCATGGTCATCAAGCCTAATGGTGAGCAGGACCCAAGGGTTTGACAACCGCAACATTTCCAGTCAGCCATGTACAGCCGGCGCAGCATCTGTTAACCTTAACCTAGATAGAACGCTAGTCGATTCAAATGGCGGTCAGCAACAGGACCCGACTTGCCATTTCCTACAGGTAACAATTGCATACTCCCTACACGCCCCTACTTGAAAACTACTTGGCTCACTCACTCACTTTTTCTTTCTCACATCTCCATTGTTCCTGTTCCCTCTCTAACAACCAACATTTGGTTCTGGCCGTCCCCCCCACCCAACATGCGTCACTGCAGACGTCTTTGGTCTGCCTTCAACTCTGTTACCAGGCTCTCCTGTACTATTTCATCCACTTCGGTCTCAGAGGCTTCCTATTCCCCCTTCCGCCTTTTAAGTTTAGAGTGGAAGGCCATTAGGCCAAGATTGAAATGTTAAATTATTCCAGTCTACAGGGGGAATAATAATAATAACAGATGACACATGATAATAGTGTGCCTTGCTTTGCAACCACACTAATAAACTTGAATTCTTCAATGTTATCTTTTATGCTGTTCTCTGTCATTGTGAAGTGGTTAGAATTTACGTTGTGGTTCAATGTTGTATTTTGTTGTTATGCATTATTGTGATTATTGTTCATTATTGTAACAATACGGGTATGTCCCGTTGGTCTGGGGACAGATAAAAAAGCACCTTGGACACAATCGATGGTGTCTAGGACCATTCATCCTTCATTAAGTCAAACCCCTTGGTTAATGTTGCAGGCATGTCACGCTCTTTACCTGAAATGCCAATATGGGGTTTAACGCTATCAGTTAAAGATATTCCTAGGAAATAACAGCACACTCCTGGAATAAAAGTTCTGAGATATCAGTGATAAGGAGACGGCAAGTACTACAACATGCCTTTGAAAGCTACATTCACTATATAATTGGTCCGGCAGAGTATTGATAAGGAATCATAAATAACAGTCGAGCAATGGCGGCTGGTGATAACATTTGTGGGTGGGGGGGTAGTCATGGAGTGGGGGGTCAAGGGGTTCTCCCCCTGAACATTTTGAATTTGGTAGATTTGATTTCCTTTATTCTGGTGCATTTTGGGGATGGCCACTACCATTCAGGATTCCGATTCATGGCCTACACCCTGACTTGCAGGGCCTGGAAAAGCTTACACTGCAAAAAAAAAGAAGCTTACACTTACTTTATGGCCATTCCACCAGCCATTGCTATTTGACCCATGGTTGTTATTCAGATTTTGTCAAAATCATGATCAATTTTATTTTTATTTGTGTAGCGCTTAATCACCATTACAATCTCCAAGGGCTTAACAGGCCAAATATTTATGACACCCCCCTTTACCCAATCCCCCACAAGGGCAAGAAAATCACTGTCCTATAGCGTCCAATTTTTGTGAGTTTCAAGGTCTATTTCAAATGCAGTTAGAGATCTGGGACAGTTGCTTCCTTTTGTTTATATGCAATAGGCCAAAATAACAATTGTATATGTAACTTACTTGCTCCTTTGAAGTAAAACATGCTTGGGGGGTTCAATAACTGAAAAGGGTGGAAAGTGCTTTTACCACTCTCTGATAGTTAGCTATCTATCTCTTCTCTGCAAGTAGTTGTGTTGCGGGAATGCTGCTGATGATGGTAGTCTATTTGATTGATTCGCTGAATTGTCCAATCATGTGGTGATAAAAAAATATGAAAAACAATGCCAATGGTGTGGGCGCACACTGCTGCGACCTGAAGTCGAATATTCATACACCAATGAAAAGCTGTCTTTGCTTGATAGACAGCAAAAAATGTGGATACCGGCACCCCTGACTTGAAGGAGGGCTTTCTCTTGAATGAACAATAAAAAGCCTAGCCCAAAGAATTGACGTTTAAACGCATTTAAATGGTTGCTGGCAGTGACAAGTACAGTCTATCATACAATTAAAAAGGGATAAACACTATGTATTTTTGTTGATTTATTTTGTAATGGTTGATTCATAGTTGGCAGATATATTCACGTGAATATTTCACGGAGGGGCGGCGCCCTAGCGCCCTCTATTGACCCACCGCCACTGCAGTCGAGGGAAAAGCCCACACTGGTCCCAATGCAAGCACCGAACTAAATGATCCTGCTTTTTCAATTTGTTTAAAGCGTTTCAGGGAAGAGCTTGCACATCGTGGGCTTTATCCTTAAACCTTATCTATAACTTTAGTTAGCGTCTTACCTTAGAGCAAATGAGGAGACTTTTTATGTTGATCTTTGATGGAATCATCTGTTAGTAAGGTTTTCCACACCGTTTAATCTATATCCAACTTTTTTTGCTTTGGAAAAGCCAAAAAAATACGACAAACCCCTCTAAGCGTCGATAATATCTGCTTTCAGACATGCAGGTTTCATGTGCAAACCGTATCGGTATGAACCTGTGTTTCAAATGATTGAAAGATTGCTATTGTAGGGTGCAAGGCCGTTCTAAAGAGGGGCTTAGTTAAGGGTCAGTTCTGGGAAAGTAGTGTCTAAACATGTGCAAAGGTCCAAAGGTCCTCCAAAGGTCCTAGGTAAATGGGAGAAATAATTTGAACAATATAATCAAAGACAGACAATATTTGTGGAATAACATAACATTGACTTGAGACGGGGTCGAACATAGTGTGCGACCCACTCCACTGTTTTCCTATGGAGAAATGGATGGGAGGGGTCATGCGCCCAACCTCGCCGCATGTGGCCACGGAGGGGACTTTCGAAGTTTATATGATTTTAGCTTTCACTGCCTGGCAGCTTCCTAACAAAACACTGAGCAATCATCCGTAGACTACCCTTAGTCTATACAGTGATGGTCACTCCCAATTAAATCTACCTAAGCAACCTTGGGTACGGTCGACCAGGGGCGGACCGTGGGTCTTATTATAAGGCTTGTTTAAAAAAACGTATTTATCGTAAAAACAGAAATTTCAGATGAAGAGAACAGTGTCAAAGGTTGGACTGAATGCAAAAGCTCCACTAATATTTTAGTTTATGATAGTCACAAGTGTGGGACTTTGCTAAGGAAATATATCGCTAGCTGTGGTATCAAACCTGGTGGCGCAATTGAAAAGTATCTTACAAAGACCACAGCTAAAAGGTGCCCAGATGAGAGGCTAAAGACGCAATAACCAAACTGTCTGAACTTCGTATGCATTTATATCAGCTCTCCTGCCTGACCCAACAATTGTTTATCGTGGAGCTAACAAATATTCGGAGGAGGTCTTCACGGAACTGAGAACCCAGCTAGGGAAAGCAATGGAGCCGCTACCCTGGACATGTGGACGGGTGAGGGCCGAAAAACCGCCACCTTTGAGTTACTTTGCACTACAGCAACATAAAGTATGAGCTCATTGAACGAGTGCTCTTTACATCTCAGTGGGACAGGTCCCTGCTGGTATGCAGTATCAAGTCAGCCAGCATCAGTGCATTATGTAAATTCAGCCTCGATGAATTATTCTCAAAACTGGTGTACGTGACTGATGGGCTGAGATTATAGTAGCAGCTCTTCATACCGCTTCACGGCTGAACTGTATCTCACATATTTTGAATGCAGTCCTCTCCACCACACTCTCAAAACTATCTGATGAGGACATGTATGACGAGGAATTTAATGACTTCAAGCAGAAAAGAAAAAAACACCCAAAGCCGTGTTTGCATTTGAATTCTCTGCACACAATGCTAGAGTCAGCTGTCAATATGAAGACATTCCTACACCTCTAGAAGAACAAGAGGAAGTAGCTTGTTTGACAAAGTTGCATTGGTTGCATTTCTGGAATGATTCAAAGGAAGCCACTAA
This sequence comes from Gadus chalcogrammus, assembly GCF_026213295.1. NCBI lineage: Eukaryota > Metazoa > Chordata > Actinopteri > Gadiformes > Gadidae > Gadus > Gadus chalcogrammus. Next base: position 22,891,987 of record NC_079419.1, on the reverse strand, counting down.
AGTTTAATTGAAAAATTAATAGAGAGTTAATTAAACTTTTGTGTGGTATGAGCACATCAGACGCCACTCACAAGCTTCTTTAACCGATAATATGAATTGTGCTTCACTGAAGGTAAATTCGACCAATATTCCACAAATTGGAAATTTTCCTGCATCTCAACCTCAAAAGTTTGAAGCTACTCTGACAACAATGAAGTGACAAGCGTACTCAGCGAGACGCGGCGTTGTGAAAGGTGGGTGACAACCAAGTTGCATAATATACCTTTTTTCTGGCTGATAACATCTATTAATAACAATATATTCTTATTTCTGGGAATTTTCTTAACATTTCTTAATACAAATATTTGTTCATGTTTCTTATAGAACTAAAGGATAACCGTGGAAGTCCTGATTGACAGCATCCCCCACCTGAAAAGAGGGTTCAGGGGTTTGAGGGTTCGAGCCGCAAGCAAGAGAGACTTGTCTGCAGTGACTCGCGTGCTCGATTTGCAATTCAGGAGTGGAGGAGTCAGCTGAGGACCCTCCCTCAGCCATTTACCCCCAAATAAAGAACACTAACCCAAGAGAAAATGACTGACTTTTTCGTGCATTACTGCGATAAGAAGACAACCTTATATGCCAACTACAGCTGAACGATTAACCAAATCTACATTGTAATGAAATAAAACTCATTTTTTGGCAAAAAAGCGATAAAAAGGTTCCGTTTGTAGGTTTGTTTTAATGTTAAATTATATAACCAATCAGCAGGTCCGACTCAGAATATATGGGATATTATATCAAAGGTTTACTCATGAAATTATTATTATTTACTCAAAAACAACAACTATAATGGTATTCTCGATTGATTGATTTTTTTATTGGATTTATTAGTTGACTTGCAAGATCGAAGACACCACAAATAAAATGTTCCTCCTACAATAACAGGCACAGTATGCAACATCATACAGCTTTGGATTAGATGCCATAATAATAATTCCACTGTATTCCCTCAAATATTTAACATTTTAAATGATTATAAATGAGAGGCCTACAGTGAGGTGTTCTAAGGGTCGTGATAATCACCCGCATACCCAAATAATTTAAACCTGTGCAAAGTCCGGTACACCGGAAAAGTTGGACCGGAAGGCAAGAGATATCTTCCGGCAACGTCTGACTGTAAACAATGATGTAATCTTAAAAGACAACACAGTTAGTTAGTCCATCAAACTAACTAGGGGAGAGGGATTTGCCAGTAACCTTTAATAAGATATGTATTTTTCCAGGGCTTCCCCAGAGGTATCCACATTGTGCTGTACACAAATGTGCTCTGGTTTATCAAAAAAACAGTCTATGCTGTTAATGTGACAAATGCACAACATCTTTCTGTTGATAATACATACACATTATCAAGATCGGCCATGAAATTTTGCAATTATTTTTTATATCAGTGCATTAAATTAGGCTGAGATGTTCAATTAAATACAAACACTGTTATTGATAACCATACTTTGCAATTGGCTGATCAAGCTAAATATACCATTTCAGTGGGGCAGTTTATCCTGACTAATTTAAATATACAAAAAAGGCTCCCGGCTTGTTTCCCACTTTGCCTGCCAATCACAGGTGCGTGAAATGCAACATTAATCAATGTCTGGGAAACATGTGAGGGGAGTGTACATTTTCTTGTTTTGTCAAAAGATTTGCTAGATTTGTATCTTTGCAAATCTAAATCGTATATTCAGCAGCTTTTACATAATCAGTGGGTTATCCGGTTTAGATTTAGATTAGAATACAATTTAATATGAATCTGAAGAGTTTATTTTTACGATTTTTTTACGAAGATTCAACCGTATCTTTAGCATTTGCCCGCTGAGTAATGAAATAATTTGCTGTTAAGCGTCTTAGAGTACCATATTAAGCGCTATATAAATTTCATTTATTATCCATTTCATAAAGAAATCCAAAAATATCCTACGGTCATTTTGCAACATAAAATTGCTATTTTGGGAGTAATGGAGGGAACTCCTTGTATGAAATCATAATGTTTGTGCTTGTGCAACTCAGGAGAGAAGGCTTCATGGATATGCAATTGTTGGCAGTCATGAGTATGTCCTGAAAGAGAACAAACATCAAACAAAGTCAAAATGATCATTGAAATATCTATTCTGACATGGAAAGTCAGATTTAAAGTCTCCATGCATCTTACATTACAGTATCTTTTCGCAATTGTCATTGCTCAATTGTTTTTTTCAAAGCTATTTTCTTGGTCAGGTCAGGTCACTATTGGATTTTTTTTTTTAATGTCAATGAGTCTCGTCTCACTTAATGAAGGTTAAACAAATAACTTGGGTCACTGTAGAAAGCCCTATTCTTAGTGAGAGCAAGGGAAGGCTTGTCGTTCTAAGCTTTGGCTCCACTCATGGTGAGAATATCAAGTACTTCAAAGCTCTGAATTTGTTCTGTGTCGTGACAGAGACGGTCCCAGGTGGGGTTAGGGACATATCTATGGAGACCCGGGATAGTACATCAGTTCATCTTACTTTCTGTTCTATTCCTTTGCCCCGAAGGTGCCACAGGATGAATGGAGCCCGTTCTCCCCGATGGGTGAAGAGGATGATATACCCTGCAGGCGGATGCGGAGTGGCAGCTATGTAAAGGCCATGGCTGACGACAGTTGTGATGACAGTGGAGACTCGGATGGAAGCCCAAAGCTGTCCCCCAAGATGCAGGCACGTCGGGCAAGCTATCTGAAAGCCACGCAACCCTCGCTTACGGAGATGACCACACTACAGTAAGACGCCCCAACCCTCCTTATTCTGTTGATTCTCTTTTCTCTTCTTTCTTTTTCTCTCTTTTCTCTTTTCATCTAAATATTCTTCCTTTAGTGTTTTTTTTGTTGCTGTCAACATTAACCATTCCTAAAGGTCAGTCAGAATATTCAATGAAAATTGAATTGGAGATAACCAACCCGCAAAAAACAAGCCTACTCTCCCTCCCTCCCTACGCCTCTCAGACATGGAGAAGATGACATTGTGTTGAAATGTCATCGACAGGCAATAAGGATTCCCTGAACTAATCAGGGAATAGATGCCCTGATTGAGTGAAATGCCCGACTCCTTTCTGACTCCTCTCCAATGGACTGCTCTCACATTGGAGCGCTCAAATCTTACCAACAGCCCCTTGAATGCGTCAATTTGAAGATTAACTTTAGTTTACCCTACCTCATTGTACTTTCATCATTTTACATACTTAGTGATAATTGGATTAACCCTAACCCTAGACCTAACCCTTTGATATGTATTAGTGAAAAATACAAATAAAAATGATTTTTATTTGGGCACCAGTTGTGCCCTAACCCTTACAACCAGGTGTGATGTTGATTAGCCATTTCAAATCTACCCATTAGTGACATCACAAGGGGGAATGTCAACCTAAGCAGTGGCGAGTAAAGAAAATACACTCACCCTCTGAACTATAGTTTACTGATTATCAATACTGCCTATCAGACGCATCACATTTCTACACAATTGACTCCCTTAAGTCGTTTCACTCACTCTTGCTGCTTCTGTCTGATGGACCAGAGGTCCTGAAATCACACTCTCGAAATGTGATTTTAAACTTTAAGTATAATGAGTATGAAAATAAAAGGTTAACCATGTTCTTAAATTAGACATCTTCATTTCTTTCAGAATTTCAACTGAGCACTCACCAAAGCTGCAGATTCGGAGCCACAGCTACTTGCGGGCAGTGAGTGAGGTTTCAATCAACAGAAGTGTAGACACTCTGGATCCCAAAACCCTCCTCAACCCTAAAATGCTGCTGTCGTCGCCACAATATCGCTCACGCAATGAAAGCTACATGAGAGCCATGAGCACCATCAGTCAGGTTGGTGTCAAATATTTGCACTGCCATGCCTTACAGTAATGGAATGTAATCTTTGAAGTGTGGTATTATGTGGGGCATAAGATGTGAGGGCTGTTTTGTTTATTCTATGTTATTATTCTTTTATGACAGTGAATAGAAATACTGGGAAGTGGGTTGAAGAAGAGAGGAAATGACATAGAATAACACCAAAGTTTGGGGATACAAGGTGCATTGCCCACATTGCTAGCCATCCATTTTCAAGAGTTCCAAAGTGAGAGCAGAAGAGAGAGGAAGAGAGCTAGATCAGTGGTTTTCAAACTGGGGCGCGCCCCCCCTGGGGGGCGCCAGAGTTCTTCAGGGGGGGCGCGACGTGAGAAAAAAATAAACCCGAAGAAAACCCTGAAAGACGATGATTCAAATCATCAGTCGTACTTCAACTGTAGAAGTAACATAACTAAATCAATTTTCAACCGTTTATCTTCGTGCAAACCATTTAACAAATCTACACACTTGTATCTTCAATAATATCGAAACAGAATTTCGATATCATTTAAAATGTCTTCAGAATCACAGTTTTAGTTTCATACTGCTTCGTTTTCAGCTGTTTTCATTGAAGACGTCAGCCCATTCTGATACACCTACTTCTAGACATCGTAACTCATTCCTTTTTCAACCGTTTACCATCGTTCAAACCATTAAACAAATCTACACACTTGTATCTTCAATACTATCTAAACGGAATTTTGATAGCATTTATACTTTTTTCAGAATCACAGTTTTAGTTTCAAACCGGCGTCGTTTTCAGTTGGTTATAATAATTGAGGTCACCATAGCAACGCTGGTAAACAAACCCCGCCGAATAGTCGAATCTCTGGACTGAAAAGGCAGATCTGATTCGACTCAGAAAATTCAGGGTCGGGGACCCTGAATGAATCTGTAAACTGGCAGTTTACACAGATTAAGATGTTCAAATGTATTTAAAAAAGGTTAAGCTAAAACATGCTTAGATAAAGTTGTCACATTTTGTTGTTTAAAAACGCAAAAAGATGTAATGTTTCAGAAATATGTTTAAAAAATATGTTAAAAAATTTGTTTCAAATGTTTCAAAAATATGTTCCAAATGTTTTAAAATGAGGATCGGAGATGTTTGAAATGTGTAAAATAATTAAAATAGCTTTCAAAACACAGGTATTTAGAAAAAAAAATTGGGGGGGGGGGGGGGCTCAGCTGAATTTTTTTCTCTGAGGGGGGGCTCACTCTCTCACACTTTGAAAACCCCTGAGCTAGATGATAACAACCAAATTCCCCTCCCTACGATGTTCCACCAAAGTGTTGCATTCACAAACCTTAGATTGACAAGCCAGATGGAGTCCGCTAACTAATCATAGTAGATATGCCCTGAACTGGTCAGGACTAAAGGAGCCAGGAGCGGCAAAAATACATTTTGCGGCATACAGATTAAAAAAACAACAGTTTTCGATGTTATCTACTAAGTGATTTAACATCAGTGCCTATCATTACCTCAGCAATGGGTAGTAGGGGCCTACTGTACCTACTGTAGGAGGTTTACACCACTTTGAACTAGCCCAACTTAAGGAAGACTGCTAGTTGTAAATTACTGAACATTTCGTTCTCTTCAAACAGTATGCAGGCATAAACTCTAAAAACGTTAGGCATAAGTAGTTTTTTTTTTATGTGTGCGATGCGATGCCCCATCAAGTTTTTTGTTAAATGCTCAATGGATTTGAATGTGATTTTATCAGACTTGCCCCCTTGGCACGAATCGCAGCGGTGTCCTTTGGTACTTATATTAAACACGGAATGTGACGAGCAGCATGGGAATGACGGGAGCCCAGGTTAAAGCAGTTTGCAACTCTCACACCCCAAACACTCCACGACTCCAAGAGTAAACATTGAGTACCTCAGTGACGTGTCGATTTTCGCGAACTTCACTGTCACCGAGGTGTAGTTTATTAAATCAATCATAATATCAAACAAAGGATCCAGGAGGGTGCTACAGCTCCAAATAGCGATGCTCTGAACCCTCCCAGGATCCTTTGCAGCACTCAGAAAACGGCGACCACACCCACAGGTGCCACACCCACGGCTACCACACCGTAAACACCGAAAATCCCCCCAAAACGTATTTTACATATTTATTGTCTATAAGCAATTGGATCATTAGATTCAAGGTCTTGGAGGTTGTAAATGTCATCCAAGGCCCTGACACACACAATTGTCTGTGGTATTTAAGCCAATTCAGCATGTTGAATGTGTTTTTTTCTTAAAGCCCAGATTTCATATTTTTTTGTAGTCATTTTATTTCTGCTTTAGAAATTGTTTACATATATTGCTCCATTTTTTTCTCAGATACATTGTTTATGAAAATCTAAACTTGTCTGTGAAACCTTGTTATTAAAGCGTCTAACAACGCAAATTTGTATTTTAATTATAAGTATGTAATTTAGGGGGTTACCAATTAGGATAATAATTTATTAACTTATTCCAAATGCAAATAATCTTTGGCAATGTAATTTACTAGTAGCATTCTTATTTTAGATATATGCAGGACGTTTAACAAGTAGTTTAATAAAAAACAAACCAAAAATATATATAAATATCAGCGATCTTATAGTATAAAATTAGTGAAGATGACTGGACATACCGAAACCAAAGAAATATCAATACGACCCATTATTATTCATTAAATGCAGTCGCTCAAGTGATGATGCCAACATGGCGTATGATGCAATTCTGTTAAAGATATTAGGGCCCGACCGATATTGATTTTTGAGTGCCGATGCCGATTATTTTCCGCGAAAAATTACGATTACGACTTAATCAGCCGATTAAAAACAAAACAAAAAAAAGCATATAAAACGTAGTTTTTGATACCTTAAATATACTTTAAACACTTTTGACGAATATGTGAATTGAATGCAGAACCTTTGAGTGTTTTAGAATACATTTACAGTCAAAAATGAGTGTAATGTAAAATGTAAAATAAATAAATAACTCCCAATGTGCTGCGCTCGTGAGCAGTGACTAACACGTGCGCGCTGAGCAGTATGGTCTCACCGTTAGATTCTACAGTATAACAAATTAACATGGCCTGGGACCTAAAGAAAAACAGGCACAACATGCTCAAACAACGCGTCTTGTGTACATTGGTGAGGTGAGCGCGCAGCTGCCTGAGCGAGCGTGCTTTCATGTTGTACGGTAAAATTCAATCTCCTCTTTTTTACTCCAGCTAAAGTTGTTAGTTAGCAAGGCGAGTAGGAGCGCACTCTGCAGGATACTAAGCGCAATAACATTTCTAAAAAAAAAAAAAACAGCGTCTTTTTGGCAGATGTTGATTATTTTCAAAAAGGCTATAATCGGCCGATTAAATCGGCAGGCCGATGAATCAGTCGGGCCCTAAAAGATATTATCAATATCGGTCGCCGGTATCAACCGACAAATGTGTCAAAGGCAGTTCAATAGTGCAGACATTTCCATTTTTAAATGAGGGGTTAATCCGTTTCCCTCAGATTTCCACCGGTCTTCAGCCAGTTAGCCTTAATCAGCCCTTCAATATAGCAGCTCCACCATTCAAGTCAAGAATCCCTCCCAAGTCAGTATCCTCGATGGATCATCCTTTGAATAGAGTGTGAAGAGTTTGCGAGTTTGCTTTACCAATGTAATTTAATATTGAGAAATATTTCCCGTATTCACGTATGTCTTTATAAAAACTTTTATAAAAACACAAATTTTCCCTTTAATACCCTAGGGAAATACATGAACGCCTCGACATGTTTCAATTGGTAGTGATTTTCACCTCGGAAGTAATGGAAAAACGCCATCCCTCGTTCGCTTGTTTAGAACTGAAAATTTGGTTGCGATGACAACGTGACGTTTTCACTTTACTACTCTATTGGTTCACAGTGCCTTGAACTCTGCATCTTTGGAAACCAGAGTTATTTCTTTGCTTTTTTTGTGGGGTCAGAGAAGGGGATGAGTAGAAGACAGAGTTGAACACTGCTCCTGCCACTATAAATACCTTGTCATGCCATTTGGTCTCATCCAATGCCCCATGGTTTTCCATGCCCTCTTCAGCAACATCCTCCCTAGATGCTGAACCAGTTTTATTTATTAGGATGATTAAATCCTGATTTTTTCCCCAGTTCCTCCCATGCCAATCACGTCCCTACGTTACTCCAGCGCCTCCTGGAGATTCCACTCTGTTTAGGCAGAGAAGTTTGTTTAACCAGTCCACCGCGTCATCCAGTTGGCCACATTCTCTCAGTACACAACATTTATTTGGATCCTGCAACAAGAACCAGGAACAACTGGTGTAACCACAGAGCAAAGGACTCAAATGTATGACTCAGAAGCAAAAGGTCTGGATAATAAGAATAGTCAAGAAATCGAGCGAGCATCTCAAAGAAATGCTGGGATGCTTGATGCAAGGAACAAAGATGAACTGGCACAGAGGGAGGAAAACGGGCTGACTAATACACTAGGGAACAATAACGAGGGAGAGCTGAAATACTCGAGGTGAGGGAGGACAATCACAGAGGCGGGAAGCACAGGGGCAGGGAGTGACGTAGTCTGGAACAAATGGAGATGTGAGTAAGACAGGCTAAAAAAGGAAACAATGTGAACATGAATGAAACAATGAACCCATAATTCGATGAACAGGGCGAGACGTGACATTGCTAAGGTGAAGGCGTATTGGATTGGCCCTCAAACAACAATGAGAAGTTTTAGCATTTTCTCAGCTTTGCCAATTTGTAATTACTCAAAGTCGTCCGTAATTACTGTGCCCTTGTTGCTCACCTCATCTTGGGCGTCATTCCCCTGGTGACCTGTGGCTGAGGGGGAGATCAGGCAGAAGTTCACTACACATCAAATTAGTAACAAAATCTGCCGCTGCCCGAGTTTTAACAAAGACCAAAAAACATATTACACAAATTCTTAAATCGTTACATTGGCTCCCTGTATGTCAGAGAATTGATTTTAAACTCCTGCTGCTCACCTATACATAAATAAGTGATATGCTTCCACTACATAAGCCTTCTAGACCACTAAGATTTTGTGAGACAAATCTGTTAATTATCCCCAGAGTAAACATGAAACATGGGAAAGCAGGATTTAGTTACTATACAACAAATAGCTGGAATAAACTCCCTGAAGATTTAAGACTAGCCCCAACTCTGACCACTTTTAAAGGAAGACTACAGACTTTTATGTTTGCTTTAGCTTTCTGCTAAATCTTAAATACATTGCTGTCACAGCGGGGAAGGATGCAACCTAAATGAGCGGGCCAGAGTAGGGTTCACCATGAACAAACAATGTGTTATTTCGTATTCCCAGAACAAATGATTAACAAAAACCACAAATGCAAAAAACGTCTGCGCCAAATAAAAACAGAGAATACGAGCACAACCAAACTAAATGCGCTACGGTAGCCGTCCACCTTCGGACAAAGGCACAGGACAAACTAGCCGTCAGGTGGGTGTGGCCCTGCTGCCTCCCCCCGGTGGGCAGAGCGGAGGATTCTTTAACGGCTGCAGGGCGCCCGTGCACCGGTGCCCAATCAGCCACGCCCACACCCCTGATTGAAGCAAGAACATTCACAGGCATTAGGACAGACGAAGGCATTAGGACAAACAATCCACTTTTCTTTTTTACTTTGCCTTTATTTCATGCATATATTTTATTGTATTACCTAACTTTACCTTTATTATCTTTTACTTAATTGTATTGTAAGACAGTGTTTCTGTGTGAAGCACTTTGAGTCTGACTCGTGTATGAAAAGTGCTGGAGCCTTCCGCTCCAGTCCTGACTACACCGACCCAGCCACTCAGTTTGTGATGGAGGTCAAGGCTTCATACGTCACATAGTGACCGTTACTACCTCAACACTGCTCCAAGGACCAAAAACCTTCATATTAATCAGGGGGTGTACACTTATAATGTTGTGACTGCAACAATAACACAGAACCTATGATTTTGTTCTGCTTGCCTTGGAGGGAGGAGAACATAGCAGCTTTTTCAGTTACCTGGCAGTTATTCGGCAAAATAAACCTGTCTGCTTGGACACATCATCAAATTTTTTGCGTTTCGGTTTTTGTTAGGGTTCGATAGCTGCTGGCCCCAAGAGCAGAACACAGAGACAGGACTGGAGTCTGGGTAATGAACAGGTTTTACCAGGACTGAGGCCCCGTCCACACGGACGAAAACTATCTTTTCCCCTCCGTTTTCCTGTGATGCGTTTCAGGAATATCTCCGTAAAGACAGACTCATTCACTCAACGCATCGAACTGTAGAAACGCTGTAGTAAATACTCAAGGCGCTGGTTCTACACCAAAGGGCATCCAGCCTGCTCGCTTTATAAAAACATTCAGTCGAGGAGGAGATTAAACCTTTTTAAATTGAGCAGAATTACTTTTACTACTACCAAGGGGCTGTATTTAAAGCTACAAAAATAACACAAATTAAAGCTGCAAGCAGCATTTTATGGGTGCCAAGCCTAAAGCCGACCAATAAGACCCTGTCAGACCATTAAGACCCTAAGAGACTATTAAGACCCTGACGCAGACCAATAAGACCCTGTCAGACCATTAAGACCCTGACACACCATTAAGATCCTGACGTAGCCAATTAAGACCGTTTTTGTTTGCATACGGTTGACAATAAACTGGAATAGCCATAGCTTGGATATGTTGATGAGCGAACAAAATGTCATGACCGTACCTCAAAAGGCTGGGGAGTTATGATTCATTAAAGTTTTAAATTGATTGCTTTAGCGCCCCATATATTCCAATTTTGAAGTTTGGTGATTATTGACTCAAGTTAACCCCGCCTTTAGTCACCTATCATTGATTGGGCTAATTTGGACGTCCAGCCGCCATTTTGTTACTGGTTCTGGATTTCTTTGGAACATTTGCTGAACATGAGGAAGTCTGCATTTTCAGTTCATTGATATAGCTCCCTATAGCCCGATATGGATACAATTTGGAGAGGTTCATCTTGACCCATGTGACTGCACCAAGTTTGATGAGGATTGGTGTAAGTTAACCTAGTCTTTTGGCATTAGGTTCATTTTGAGCCTCTGGCAGCCATGTTGTTTGTCGATCAACTTCATTTTACTGGACAAGTTGGAACTTTGACCCGAACAGCCAGTAAGTTGGGGCCGCTCAAATCAAACATTCCGTCTATTAACTGTGGTGATTTTAATCACAGGCAACGCCCATTTCGATGCCATGCCCTAATTGAAAATATGTTGATTCTATCTTTTGTGCTGGACTCAGGATCATAAGAGTCTATTTTTAATGTTGATAAAAGCTTTTAAGTCTTTACATGTTTTAAACCACACCCTTTTTAGAAGTCAATGGATCCTGGGTGCTTCAATCTTTATTGTACAGACTTCCCTTTATGTCAGATTGAAGACATTGGTCCTAAGATTTTATTTGCTAAAGGATTTTGGTAAAGAAAAATATACCATCCAAATAAAGTCAAAGGTTCTTGAGGCAAATTTGTTAAACATGAGGATATGCATGTGTGAACAAAGTTTCATGACTCAACGTCAAAGCAGTTATGAGATATGTTTGTTCAAAGTTTGCATTTTTGGACTGTTGCTATAGCACCACCTTTGGGCCAATCAGTGCAATATTTGCTCTCTGTTAATCTTGAGTCAGCCTCTACAGCCTCTAAAAAATGTAATAAAAAATTCCACGCAACTGTAACGTCACCCAGCTGGTGGGGGGGCGATGACATCATCGTTTGCGTTCCAGGCGTCCGCACTAATCCTTTTTATTTTAATCCACCCTGGGACCTGGTTTCAGAAAAGTTTGTTTTTCGGGCACCAGATTTTTTTTTTCATGAAGAAACAACGGTATTCCCTAATGGTCAGAATCTGAGTGTGCCGTATTTTGTATGGGAACCTGGCGTTGGCACTGGAGTCGGCACATTAACCTCTTAATCCCAAGATGCGTGGGCAGAATAACAGCCACTACGAGCCAGTCTCACATTGGGCCCTATCTTGCATCCGGCGCAATTTACTTAATCACTGGCGCATGTGTCGTTGCTAGTTTGCAACTGGCACAGAGCGTTCTTTTCCCTCCTGCGCCACGCGTCGGTAAATTAGGGAATGATCTTGCGCCCCAAGGGGCGGTTCGGCGACAGGAGGTTGCGTGTTCTGGCGCAAACGTTCCCTGGTGCTATTTTGCAGTTTCAGAAACCACTTGCGCCACAAACCAGGAAATACCTGGTTTAAAGTCAGTGGCGCGTTGTTCAGATGCTTTTTTAGGGCGCATGCATAAGGTTGCTTGTGCACCTTCGCATACACTTTGCTTCTCTCATCTACCTAGCCACACATTCTTGGTAAATTATTTGGGAAAGAACAGCTGACACAGCGGTAATAAGTTGTACTTTTAAATCAATGCATCTGCAAACACCGTAGAGAAAACACATATTTTCTTGACACAGACATCGTGTGCATGGCCATAACTTTTAGGATTGATGAGTATTTGATTGTGAGAAAACATTGTGTTAAAAATAATGAATTAATGAGGGCGCGCGACGCGCGTGTGTGCGTCCATCTGTTTAAACACACACAAACTAAACACGTAACGCATAATACAGTCCATGGCAATGTATATTAAGGGGGGGACACATGCATATTATGAACACAAGTCGATAACGATAATGCATACAATACTGATAAGAAATGATGTTTATAATGTATTGCGTACATCATTAAATAGAACCGCAGTTACCGCATATCTTATGTTATATCATATACGTTTTCTTTGCCGAAATTTATTTGAGGAATCAGTATTTCTGAAGTTGTGGAAGAAAACCTTATTCCATGTGTGAATTAGGCCATATTATTTGTCCATAAACTGAGCCATTTGAAGTTTGAAATTCATGTGCAACTGTCTCAGATTCATGTGAAATTCATGTGCGCTGTCAAAATATCAACTCGTCAGATTCAAATGCGCTCATGGCTCTTAAAGGGAATGGGAGCTGGCACTCTCATTGGTTTATTGCACGTTACGCCCAAACCACACCTACGGGTAATTAGGCTACTTCAGACCAACCCTTGTTAGATATGTGCCGGGCGCAAGAGTCATTTTTCGCGCCGGTAAACTAGCGACATCGCCGTAGAACCGCACACAAAGCTACTTGCACTTGGTGCTTCTCACTTGCGTTTCAGACCGTTAAAATAGGGCCCATTGAGCTTTCCCCAAACATGCCGTCTGTAGCTTTAATGCAAATGAGGAGGAGGGTGGGGGTGTGGCCCTGAGCAGCTTGCGGCCACGGTACCATGCGCTCTGTCTACAGTGGATGTATCGCAATGGCGAGGCCCACACAGTCTTTGGCTGTGTTCTGTAAATATTCTAGAACACTCCGGGTGCTCCGACGGGAGTCCTGGAGCTCTATATCTAAATAATATCATATTATACATAGATATCTATATCATGGCCAAAAGCTGTGTGCGCCTCCAGACGATATTATGAATCTCCAACGACTGCGTCAGGTTCTACGACGTCTCTGGTGCTTCCACTTCCATGTCAATCCAAAGTATACTGAAACGCAACATGGAGGAGAAAAGGATGGTTGACCGCGATTGTCTCCTGCCAGAGCCTCGCTGCCCGCTACAGAGGGACGACCACCTCGGCAGGGGGCAGCAGGCAGTGGGCAGCGCCGAGGCACCACCACCTGTGTATTCACACACACACATGTGGCATTCGCACGGTTGTAGCTGATTGGGCAAGGGGGGGTAACATTTCTCCGTATGACGACATAACGGGAAAAATTCCAAAGCGGCGCGTCTGAGCTTTGTTTTTTCAAAGGCAGAGCAGGATAGCTAGTGCTCGTTTTATACCTAACACAATTTCTAGCTACTGGGGGACCATAGGCAGTCTAGGGGAACTCATATATATTATTACTCATATTAATAGGGCTTTGATATTGTGACATCACATTGCAATGACCGCAATCATTTAGGAAGTACGTGAGCATAGCAATGGTGGTTGGGTCATTGTGTTGCCATTTCACATTTGAGTTTAAATGAGTATCATATATGAATGCATTTTTTTTTCTTATTATTATTTGTATTATTGTATTAAATTATTTGTGTATTATTTCCCAACCATTTCCAACCCTCATGACGCCCAGGTCAGTGAGCTGGAGGTGAATGGGCAGATCGAGCAGGTATGTGAACAGGTCTTCAGGGAGATGCAGTCCCAGGCTGTCGAGGCCATGCCCATGGAGTCACTGGAGTCCTTGCCCATTCCGGGCAGTTTCCGGATGCGCAGCCACAGCTACGTGCGGGCCATGGATCAGGGCTGCTCCCGGGATGAGGAAGAGGAGGACGAGGGCAGTCGTTCTCTTCTACTACATCCTGCCTCACCACCACGCACCACTGCCACTACAGTCAGGACCATCCAGAGCAGCACAGGTTGGTTGTTGGAAAACGTATCGCTACGTCTAATGCAGCGTTCACACTGCATCCTTCCGTTGACAGATCTCATTGACTTTGAATGGGCCGCTCTCAATGTATTCTGGGTCCGTCGGCCAATTGGGATCCGTCGGCCAATCAGATCACATCCCCCATGCGTCAGACACGCCCTCTGTCATCCGTCGACGGACGTGTGCAGTGTGAATGTGGCGTTACCAGACATCATCGACCCTTTCTCAAATGAAACGGAATAACGTGATAGTACAGTTCTAACAAGTGCAGATTTGATTCCAATGAATATGAGTTTGCAGTAATTTAGACATTTTGTATGTGATCAATTTCCCTTGATGATTTTATATTTGTATATGTGCTAGCTATCTTTCTTGTGTACGGGGATTGGGTTAACCTAGCAATTGTAAGTGCTTGGCACTTGTTTCTGGGAATATCTTTCTGCTTCTCCGACCAATGTACTTATTGCAAGTCGCTTTTGATAAAAGCGCCTGCTAAATGTAAACAAATATGTTGGTTATGGTTTAAGGCTCTCTCATCCTGTTGGAGAAACGGTTATCAATCAACTATATTTAAATATTGAGAATTATAGCTCAACTCATCAGAATGATAGCCCTGGCTGAAACGCGCCACTACAGGCACACTGACATGTTGGTATGGAAACAAGACATTCAGTAGGTTGAAGTTGTTGATGGCAAATAACAGCTAAAACAAGTGAATAAAAAAACTGCAAACAGGATATTGGAGCTTCCTGTTTATTTGCCAGGTCGGACAGAAACGAGGTGACCAAGGCTTTCGTTGTGAATAATAGTATTACATTCACAGTAAATAAGGATAACATATGAATCACATTGTCCCTACAGATTAAATGTATTCATAAATACGTGATTCATAAGCCATGTGCCAGCTTTGAGCATGCTATTTCGGTTTTCGTAGGAACCAGAGGAAATCCTGTTGGTCTTCTCTGATTATTAAATATCTGCTCTCTTCCTCAAATTCTTTCAAGTTTCATCATGTATTACCACCTACAAGAAAACGCCTCCTCCAGTGCCACCCAGAACTTCAACATGTTCAGTGACCTCCAAACCCTACATCTCCATTACAGCTCAGAGCAGCACAGAGTCAGCACAGGTAAAGCATACAATTTATGTATATCATAAGTTTCTGACACAATCATTAATGTAACGATTGACACCACACATAAAACATTAAAAACATTGTACAGGTGTTACCATCATTTATGAATGCTAGTATGTCCGAGAAATTATTGACTGTTATTTCTTAAACCAACAAGGACGCCTACATGGAGGAGAAAGGGCAATCAGGCGACATGATCATACAATCCAGATTAAGTAATTCCACAGAGAGTATTGACAGCATGAAGGCCTTGACAGCAGCAATTGATGCTGCAAATGCTCAGGTAAGTGCATGAGGCTTGGTTCAATGCAATTACGTACCATTCGCTAAAGCATGCTCACAAAATGTAGGTATGACACTATTAAAGTATGCATGTATGTTAGTTGGCCATTTTGTTGAGCCAGATGCTCAATGTTTTGAATCAGAAGGCCGTTCCTATTGACTTTATTAAGCCCACCAAGCCTTTAATCACCTATTTTCTCATGTTCTACCAGCATGCACACACACCAAGCCACCGCCTTTAAGATTTGAGTTCAGGACAACTGACGGCTGGGGCCCACCAAAAAGTGGCAAAAGTATTTAAATAATTAGTAGAGAAACAGAAAAAAAACTTACGCAAACAACTGCTGTCAGGTTTTTGGCTAATGTTTTATTTTTTGAATTCTTCATTAGGGCCGCCGTTATATACAGTGTCAACAGGGGAATGTTTTGACGGGCAAAATAAGTGACGAGTCGCCATGACTAGGATCACAAGATAGTTATATTTGTTTTATAGATGTATAGTTTGATACAGATAAAAATTGACCATTAATCCTATTTTAAACAGATGTTCTACTGAAACGATCAGTGCATCCACATGCAATACTTACTCAGGCCTTTGTATTCCTTTCGGAACATAGGCCATTGATGAATCGCTTCCACCCCCGCCTGTCTTGGGCCATCTTCTCCAGCTGTTGCCACGTCAGCCCTTCCTTCTTGAACTATTGCTCTGTGCTTCTTCTCCAGGTGTTCTTGGGACAACCTCTCCCCCGTTTTCCCTGTGGGTTCCATGTCAGTGGCTGTTTGGTTATTGCTCTGTTGTTTCTTCTTAGTGTGTGTCCAATCCAAATCCACTTTCTCCTTTCAATCTCTGCTTCTATTGGTTTCTGGTTAGTGCGTTCCCACAGTATGATGTTGTTGATTGAGTTTTGCCAGAAGATCCCCAGGATGCATCTTAGGCAGTGGTTTGTGAATGTCCGCAGTTTGCTTATAATGGTAGTGGTGCTCTTCCATGTTTCGGATCCCTACAGCAGTACGGATCTGAAACATGGAAGCTTGGTCTTTTCTTTCCCAGATCTTGGTAAGGATGTTGAATGCACCTCTAGCTTTACCAATTCTTGCCTTAACGTCCTGCTTTGACCCTCCGTTCAGAGCTATCACACTTCCTAGGTAGGTGGATTTGTTGACCTCTTCGAGAGAGTGGTCATCGAGTGTTCTGGAATTCGTGCTATTGTTGTTCATCTGCACGGTTTTGGTTTTTGGCCAACTAACTTTGAGTCCAAGCTCAGCTGCGGCTATTTCCAGGCCTGTTGTCATGTCCTGCATCTGTTGGTGTGTATGTGAAAGCAGTGCAATGTCATCCGCGAAGTCAAGATTGTCTAGGTGTTCTGTCAGACTCCACTGGATGCCATTCTTTTTTTTGCTGATTGTTTGTTTGTTTCATGATCTAGTCGATACATAGGAGGAAGAGGACCGGAGAGAGGAGGCCGCCCTGTCTCACACCAGTGAGCACTTCGATCTTTTGATGTGCAGATCCCTGGTGGAGCACCTGGCATTGCATACCCTGGTCTTTACTTGATGATATTGATATATTTCGGAGGGATACCATAGTGAGCCATGAGCTTGCACAGCAACACGTGGTGTATGCTGTCAAATTCCTTTTCAAAGTCAATGAAATTGACATAGACAGGAGTGTTCCATTCTATGTACTGCTCGACGATGATCCTGAGGATGGCAATTTGGTCACTGCATGATCTTCCATTCCGGAAACCAGCATGGTTCTCTCTGTCTTTCTTCAGCCCCCTTCCGCAGCCTCTCCAACCTCCTTTTTTGTTTCATAAGCTCTATTGGCTGCCACCGTTTGTGCTTGAATTTTGCAGCTTCTTTTTGTGTTTTTTTTTTACCCTCCTTCTATTATTTTCAGTGTTTCTGTTGACAACCATGGCTTGTCGTTTGTTTTCAACCTCCCCAACACTTCTTAACAGGTCTCCTTCCATTTGTTTTTCAGGCAGTTCCAACGCTCATCTATTGGTGTTTTGTCCTCTTCTTGCAGGGCTTGGAACCTGTTCTGTAGGGTGGTTTGTTTAAGTTCAGTTGTTCCTTTGTCCTGGAAGAGCTGGATTTTGAATTTGACTCTGTTGTCACAGGGGTTGTTTTCAGAGTTTCAGCTTCAGCTGTATTTTAGCTATCAGTAGGTTGTGGTCTAACCCGGCGTCTGCTCCCCTCTTCACTCAAACATCCAGGAGAGAGCGCCTGAATTTCCTGTTTATGCATATGTAGTTATCTGGATTTCAGTGGTGTGGTCAGGAGATACCCAAGTGACTTGGGTGACTGTGGGTGGGTCTTTCGGGATTGTGGCTTTTTAGACACGCTCGCTCCTTTGATTCCCAAAATAAAAGTCTGGGATCGTCCGTTAGCTTTACGGTATTTATTACACCGAACAAAGAAAAGATGAAGGATCAACATAAACCTTTTCTAACATATATATCAAAGGGGCTGTCACTGAGCGAAGAGTGTTCCTCCAATGACCAGGTTGTTGTCTGCACAGGCGTCAGCAAAGACCTCTCAGTTTTCATTCATGTTGCCAATTCCTTGCTTTCCCATGCCCAGATGGTATCCACTGTTGTCTCTTCCCACCTTCGCATTCATGTCTCCAATGAGCACAATGATGTCTCTTGCTGGTCTGGTCTGCAAAATCTGTTGCAGTTGGTTGTAGAATTTATCCTTCGATTCCTCATCGGCATTGTTGGTGGGTGCATAGCATTGTATGACTTGAAGCTTGATTCTTTTATGTGTGGTTTGGAATCGTGCAGTGATGACTCTGGAGTTGATTGGTTCCCAGCTGGTGAGGGACCGCTGTGCTTCTTTGGTGAACATAAATGCTACTCCCTCTGTGTGTGGTGCCTGGTGTCCAGAGTATAATATGGGCTCACTGCTTGCCACTGCCAGTCTGACTTCTCCTGTCTGTATCCATTTGGTTTCAAACAGACAGAGGAGAGAGATCTTATACCTCCTCATCTCTTCAACAATGACAGATGTTTTCCCCTGCTTGGTACATGGTCCTAATGTTCTTTGTTGTTGGGTTCTTTAGTGCTGATGTGTGAACTTAGAATCTGCCTTAGCATTCTGCTTGGCCTTTATCATATTAACCTAGTATCACAACGCACACAAAAAAAGGTTTCATATTTTGAACAAGATTAATTCCTGTGACTTAATGTGTATTAGATGCATAAAGGATGGATTTATTTGCATTCTTCTCAACATTCCTTCCAATTACTGTTCTAATTTCCAAAATACAAAAAGGATACGTGCATAGAAGCTGGACTAAACGTCATCGTTGAACGTGTTTGTCCCACCTTCTTGCTGCATGTTTATAAACGGCCAACAATATATTCATGGAATGAAACCTATTGCATTAGTTAACTGAATGTTATGGTTTAGTACCAGCAATTTTGAATACATAAACATTATCCTAAGGCTATTTATCAAACATGCTGCGTTTACGTTTATCTTCTCCAGTTCCTTCTTGAGCCCATCTGTGTCAACAGGAAGATAATACCATGTTAATCACATTTTCAACTATGTATGCCTACAATTCTTAAAACATTGAGTGTATTCTTTATTTTGCATTAAGCTAAAATTGTATTTGGCCCAATCAAATCAAATCCTGAATAACATTGTGTTATCCATCACAAATATTTTGCTGGAGGCGGGTAGATTTGTAATTTTCGGGTTATTGCATCAAACCCAACTACAACTGTGGCAGATAGGATTTGTGGACTGACAACTGTTAAAAGGATTTGATTTCTGAATCTGGAGAGATAGAAAAGGAAGTGCTTTTTGGAATATCCGCGGTTAGCCCGAGGTTAGCATGGAAAATGATTAATGAGCTCCAGCATAAAAGTGTGTTTAATTCACAGCTTTTGCTGATATGAAATCTAGGAATAAAGTTAAATTAGATACAAACATTTCACGCTGTTACTTCCTTAAATAAATCCGAATCAATAATGAATGAAGAGCATGTGCTACCGTTGAACAGTTGCCTGGGCTGAGGTTGTCAAACTGAAAGACATTTGTGAAATAAAAGAAAGGAGCGCCACGTGTGTGTGTGTGTGTGTTTGTGTGTGTGTGTGTGTGTGTGTGTGTGATACACACACTGTAACACAAGAGTTTGCTGTTGGTGTTATGGCGCATAACACGTCGGTTCTATGACGTCTCTTGTATTTCCACAACGAGACTGTAGTTGGGGTTATCTCAGCCATGGTTGAGAAGGAATTGGCTGAAAGGAACTTTGGCTTTGACTTCCTGAAGTACATGAACTGCGACATGCTGCCGGCCTCCAGTTGCCACGAGGCACCACCGCCGCGAAGCACCACCGCCCGGCAGCGGGCAGCAGGCAGCTCGTGGTTCAGTCTACTTCAGATTGATGTGGAAGTGGAAGAACCACAGACGTCGGAGAACCCGACGCAGTCGTTTGAGATTCATAATATCGTCTGGAGGCGCACACAGCTTTTGGCCGTGATAATATGTATGATATGATATAGATATCTATGTATTATATGATATTATTTAGATATACAGTATAGCTCCAGGACTCTTGTGTGTTCTAGAATATTTACAGAACACGGCTAAAGGATGTGTGCGCCTTGCCATTGCGATACATCCACTGTAAACAGAGCGCACGGCCCTGAGCCACAGACTCCTTGACCCGCCTCTCTCCTCCTGATTTGCATTAAAGCTACAGACACCGAAACGGCGCATTTGGGGAAAGCTCAATGTGCGACTGGCTCGTAGTGGCTGTAAATCTGCACCACGGCTGAATTTCGGGAACGTCTTCAAATACTGTGTTTGGGGCCTACTAATATCTATATTAAAGCATCCATAAAGTAGCATGCCATAGGACCTTTAATGCTGAAAAAGGTTGGACACACTGCATTGTGTTTTTGTTTATCTACAATCATTGGCATAAAGCAAGCATATTATATCCTCTCCCATGTTGGTAAGAGCATTACAATTTAGAAAAATGCCTTTATATGGGGTATATATGTGTAGATGCATAGAATAGTTCTTTTAAATTTGCGATTAACCCATGGACAGTAATCCGATTAATCATGGTTACATATTTAGATCGATTGACAACCTTAATATAAATACATTTATATAGCTTATCTTTATTGCATGTGAGGAAAAAAAACATTGGGAAAAAGGATCAAGGAGGAACATTACCGATTTATAAACAATTGACATTTGACAATGTTACCAAATCTTAATGTTTTGAATGATCATCAAATGATCAATAATAATAATAATGAATTGCATTTATTTAGCACTTTTCAGAGTACCCAAAGTGCTTTTCATAGCAATCAAAGATCCACACTAACCTACATATCTGGCCCTTTGTAACAGGTCCATGGTCCTTCCAGCCAGCATGTTATCCAAAGCACTATCACTGCAAGCCATCCTTCCACCACAGCATTGAACAGGGCCTGGATTGCTAATAACTACCAAGATGAATACAGTGAGAATGTACACACCAAGAAGGAAGCCATCGTGGGCGGGAAGTGTCTCTCCATTGGGATTCAGGTAATTATTAACACTTTGCTGGGATTTGTTATATCAAAAAATCGATATATGGAATGAGTATGGAGAATAATCATCAGCATCATATATCCTAATAATATTCAAAATATTTTTTAAAACACAATTAAGATAAGTCATTTTTTCTTGAAATTTGTTGAATATAATTTTAATTGATTGAGGACTCAATAAAGGCGCTGGTGTATAGAATTGTTAGGCCCCAAGCTAATATATATCTAAACATTAGGGGCAATATAACAAGAAAAGCTCATATATATACACATTTAAACATCAGGGGCAATATACCAAGAAAAAAGATTCAGAAAATAATGTATTGTAATTTAGAAATATTTCGGGGGAAAAATCAAATATAAATGTGGGTCACCTCATGCCTACTACACTACTAAACTAGTCTGGAACATATACAGTGACCATCCAACCCCCACTGTTTTAGTACATTTGAATTGATAGATTGAAATTGAAATATCCACGGACAACACTGAACATTTGACGGACAAGTTCTGAAAAACCAAGGAGCGGTCTCTGAACGTTATACGACTCGACTTCGTTCAGTTTGCCTATCCGACCAGAGACAAGCTGAAGAGCAAGGTATAACCGGACTCCAATGGACACAGCTTACTTTACTGTTGATGGAAGCAATTCCAGTGTCCAAAGAGATATACGTATAATATAGGCTCCCCAAGAGCCTATATTATTTCCCGAGATAAAAAATACCTATTTTTCTCAAGTCATTGTTATTACAGGGATTAAAAAGATTAAGAGAATCCTGGGAAAATGGTTTTGTTACTCACCAAAATTTTGGTCTGGCCAATTTGTGTGGAATATCTCATAATGCCACATTTATTTCATAATACCACATTTCCATCTGATATATTAAAATGAGTTGGGCAAGGTCATCTCAGACCAAAGCAACCTTGGTTTCTCACTTTGGATTAATCCCATTTGAATATAATCTCATTTGAATATTCCTGATGGATGTGGAATGCGGCATTATGAAATAAATACTGCATGTCATAAAATAATTAAATATGGCATGATGAAATAAAAGTCATCCTGAAATATATCATAGTACTCCCTTTTGGAAAACGTTGTTTTTGCGATCATTAGCCATCCAGTATATTCTAAATGAGAGTTACCCATAGCTTCAATACCTTTGCCTCTGTTTGTCCAACAAAGGTCAGCACATAAAACTGCCCTGGTTAGGTATCTTCTCCAAATGGTGCCAAACAAATAAATCCAACATTTTGGTTTTTCCCTTTACACACCACTCAGCATTCTCACCGACCCGGTATCAGACCATCTGCTCATAGTCACGAAAGTGGATCTATTGATCGTGTCATAGAGCACCATTGTCTGATTTTTTCTTGCTAAAAATTTGACATGCCTATGTCTTCTATCATTGCTATGGTGGTCGCTATGGACGAAAAGCAAACATGGCGGGCATTCATTGGATTTTCAGTGGAAAATGCAATTTTAACAGTTTCGGCATTAAATGTATTTCTAGTTAGAAATGTGCCTTTTATTGTCATGATCTACATTCAGCGATTGCATATGATGTTTAGTTAGTCAACTGGTTGTGTGGCGGTTTGGAGGGAATATAATCGGGGTAGCCTAGGGCTGTCAACCTATGAATTTTATTGTCGATTAATCACATAGTATTGGTGAGTTAAATTGCGATTCATAACACTTTTGAAATTCTATTTTAAATCCACTCCAATTTAAGTTAAATTACATTATCAAATGGAATGACACATTATCATTCATACAAAATGCACTTAATAGGCAATCACTAGACCAAGTGATCTTGAGGGAGTTTTATTAACCCCCTTTTACTAACCCTAACCCTCACTCAGTGTGGGTTGAATATGAAATTTACGGAACAACACAGATTTGGAAATTGTAAACAGGCAGTTAATTAGTGCAATTGTAAACCAACAGTTGTTGTTAAATTCAAGTGTAGTTCAATTCAAATAAGTAGCACCACAGATTTGGGAATTGTAAACAGGCTGTCACTTACTGCAATTGTAATCAGGCAGTCACCTCCTCCTCCCCCTCTCCTCTTCGCTCCTCCTACTACAAATTGTTCTTCTGGGGCACTTGCTCGACATACGTTAGTTCATCTTTGCTTGGAAAGAAAATCAGAGGACACACACACACACACACACACACACACACACACACACACACACACACACACACACACACACACACACACACACACACACACACACACACACACACACACACACACACACACACACACACACACACACACACACACACACACACACACACACACACACACACAGAGAGAGAGAGAGAGAGAGAGAATTCATGGCTAAAAATGAAAAAGATTTCTGATATAATATATCATAATAATATATATGTTGACATTCTATGGGCAAACCCTTTCAAAATCACAGTAAAGAAGAAAAAAATAGAAAACGTGGGTTAATGCGTGCATTTGCATTAAAGCGTCATTAACATGCACATTTTGATAGCCTGTATATTCTGTTCAAAAAATTACCCTAATGACATAATTTATTACAAACATGTGGAACAATGACCCCGGATGTTAACACTAAATTGTCAAACATTGAATTTTGCAGCTGAATTTTGCATGTTGAAATTGGGGACGTTTAAAATATTTACGTTGAATTTTTTAATGTTGACTATTTGATTTTGAATTTTTTAACATTGAAAAATAAAGCTCAACATGATTTATTGAGTTAAATTCAGAGGCAAATAATCCAGATACGTTATTTCAATGCATAAATATTCAATGCTTAGAATTCAATGGCTTTTTATTTTAAAAATCCGATGGCACAGATTTACTTCCATACAAACCCCCCGCCCCCAAGTTATTGTATGTATGCATATGCACTTGTTTACGACCTATGGCCATGAGTAAATTTTTGTTACATTCACGTATCCTGTGAATGTATGAATGAACAGGAACATTCTATATGAACACAATGTTCCGAGCAACACCCGAACACATTGATTCTGGGTTCCTGTGATAGGAGTGAGACGCTGTGATGAGGAACATTAATGTACAGAATGTTACCACATGAGTTCCGTGTAAATTGTCATTTGCACAAACCTATATGAAGAGGTATCACTTTAATAGTGCTCTTCAGTTTTTTACTTATTTAAAGATAAAGGATTTAGCTGGCCTTTACTCCACTCAATAGCTCTGCTCCAAACCACAGCGTACTGGTGGCCATAATGACGATAAGTGCAGCAGCTTTCGTAAACTACATTCCGCTGGCTAGGAAATATATAATTGTAATTAATAAGTCACTTTTGTAATCAATGTTTTTTTAAACTGTCTGGGGGCTAGTTACATCACTCTGAGAGGTGCGCATGGACAGAATTGGTAATGACACAGCGTACAATCCATTTTTGAAAGCAAAACACCAAGCTCATTGATTTAACGAGGCTGGGTTATTTTAAAACAATTCATTAATTGATCACGTGTGAGAGGTCATTCCTCCTCCTGAGTGTATGGACCACTTCAAATATACTAGAATGATCAATTAGAAGGCCGAAGCCCTAAAGGAAGTGATGCAATGAGCAGGTGACTTAGGGATTAAGGAAGGTCCTACCGCCCTGAGACCTTACTGGGACCCCCACACCGAACCACGGTGACCGAGAGGTTCAGGGTTAGGGTCCGCCTTTTTTCGGAGTGGTCAAAATATGCACCCTGGTTGACGGTCTAATGGCCAAGTTTCTATTTCTTATCAACAAATTTCGATTTTTTTCTAGCAACGGCTTGTGCATCCAATGCGTTTCAATGGAGCATTTGATGATTTTGTGTGAGCCTTTCCTGTAGGGCTAGAGCCACACCAATTTATAGCAATTTGATCAGAGCCTAATGCCCTGATTAGACCAGACGTCTATCTTATTCCCAAGTTTTCTCGGCTTGTTTCATCTTCGTATAACCTCTGAGGGAGCGATTACATCACTTCCGGCTCAGCTAGAACCACCAAACATATAATTTAGTAGAGTTGAATGCCCTCATTCATATCAAAGTGGTCAATATGAGTGCAACTGGCCCACCCTATAATTTGTGACCATAACGGGGGGCCTGGCTGTCACCCGTGGGTTGTGGTAGCTTGGCCTGGGACACACACACACACACACACACACACACACACACACACACACACACACACACACACACACACTGTGGTAACTCGGTTTGGTTGGAGGGCTCCAAGTAAGGATCAGGCAGGGTGTGAGGGTCCAAAGCCTCAAACGGCGGTTTATTACACGCGGTTGGTTAGATTCACACAAGTGTACGCTGTACATTGAAGTCGGGGGGGGTTGCTCGAGTCGTCGTTCCCGTGTCCGCCGTGCGGCTCACTCTCCTTTCTCGGTCCTCTGCGTCGTCCTCTCTTCCACTCGACTTCTCTCGATCTGTCGTTTGGTGGCCTCCTTTTAACACCTGGGTGCCTCCTGCCCAGGTGCTCCTCGTTTCCCCGATTGCGGCTCTCGGGAAGTCGGGGTTTGTCGCCGGCTGTTGGCCACCGGCGGTATATCCCGGCCTCGACTCTCCCGAACAGGGGGCGTGGCACCGGGGGAATGCCACACACTCCCCCCCTTTGCCTAGGCCCCTCCGTGCGCGGGGCCCAGCCCCCGCACGCATCTCGGCGGGAAAGAGCGTCGGCGTTGGTGTGTTCCCGTCCCGGCCTATGCTCCACGGTAAAGGAGAAGGGCTGGAGGGACAGGAACCACCTCGTGATCCGAGCATTTGTGTCCTTGGCGGTGGCCATCCATTTCAGGGGGGCGTGGTCCGTCACCAGGACGAACTGGTGTCCTAGGAGATAATATGTCAGTTTGGTGACGGCCCACTTAATGGCCAGCGCCTCCTTTTCCACCGTGCTATAGTTCCGCTCGTGGGGGAGGAGCTTCCGGCTGAGATAGGTCACCGGATGCTCCTCTCCGTTCCGGACCTGGGACAGGACCCCACCTAGTCCCACCTCGGACGCATCTGTTTGTAGGGTGAAAGGGAGGTTAAAATCAGGGGTTACCAGCAGCGGCTCCTTACACAGGGCTCCCCGCAGGTCCTCGAAGGCCCTCGTCGCTGCCTCAGTCCAGTGGACCCTATCCGGGAGGGCCTTCCGGGTGAGATCGTTCAGGGGGCAGGCTAGGGTGGCATACCCCGGGATAAAACGTTGATAATACCCCACCAGCCCCAGGAACGATCTCACCTGCTTCTTGGTCTGGGGTTGCGGCCACTCCCGGATAGCCGCCACTTTGTCCTCCTGGGGTCGCACATTCCCCCTCCCCACCCGGTACCCCAAATAGGCCGTCTCCTCCCGCCCCAACCTGCACTTTGCAGGGTTGGCGGTAAGCCCGGCCGCTCGTAGGCCGTTGAGCACGGCCCGCACGTGCTTGACGTGCTCGTCCCAACTGGCGCTGTGGATGATTATATCATCTATATATGCCGCGGCGTAACTGCTGTGCGGCCTTAGGACCTGGTCCATCATCCGCTGGAACGTAGCGGGGGCCCCGTGGACACCAAAGGGCAGGACGGTGTACTGAAACAGGCCCCCCGGCGTCGCGAAGGCCGTCTTTTCCCGGGACGACGGGGCCAGGGGGACCTGCCAGTACCCCTTGGTTAGATCCAGCGTGGACAGGTACCGGGCCGGTCCCAGCCGCTCGATCAGCTCGTCCACTCTAGGCATGGGGTAGGAGTCAAAGTCAGACACTTCATTCAACCGGCGGAAGTCATTACAGAACCGGTGGGTCCCGTCCGGTTTGGGCACCAGCACGATGGGGCTAGCCCAGGCGCTCCGGGATTCCTCAATTACCCCCAGCTTTAGCATCCGCTCCACCTCGGCGCGGATGGCGTTGCGCCGGGACTCGGGCACCCGGTAGGGCGGGATCCGAACCGTCACCCCCGGAGCGGTCCGGATCTCATGGGAGATCACCGAGGTCCGCCCCGGCACGTCCGAAAACACGTCCCGATTCTGCAGCACCAGCTCCTCTAGTTCTTGCCTCTGTGCGGGGCTGAGGTCGGCCCCCATCGGGACGTCAGGGATCGCGGGCCGAGCCATTAAGGCCATGGGGGCCCGTAGGGGAGGGTCGTCCTCACCCCGCCACTGCTTTAACAGATTCACGTGATAAACCTGGGTGGGCTTACGTCTCCCGGGTTGCCTCACCCTGTAGTTAACGGGCCCCACGGCCTCTACTACCTCATACGGGCCCTGCCATTTCGCGAGAAACTTGCACTCGCTGGTGGGAACCAGCACTAAGACCCGGTCGCCGGGTTGGAAGTTCCGCACGCGCGCCCCCCTGTTATACACGCGCGCCTGGGCCTGCTGAGCACGGGCGAGGTGGTCTCGGACTATGGGCCAGACCTTGGCCATTCGGTCCCTGACGAGCTCCACATGCTCGATGGTGGTCCTGTGTGGAGAGGGATGACTCTCCCACGCCTCCTTCGCCAGGTCCAGTATTCCACGGGGTCTCCTCCCATAAAGGAGTTCAAAGGGGGAGAACCCCGTGGAAGCCTGGGGCACCTCACGAATGGCGAAGAGGACGTGGGGGAGCAACTGGTCCCAGTTCTTCCCGTCCGCCTCGATGCTCTTCTTGAGCATCCGTTTGATGGTCTGGTTAAACCGCTCGCCTAGCCCGTCCGTCTGCGGGTGGTATACCGAGGTCCGGAGCTGGGAGACCTGTAACAGTTTTAGTAGCTCCTTGACTACGCGGGACATGAAACATGAGCCTTGGTCGGTGAGGATCTCCTTTGGGAGCCCCACCCGGCTAAAGAGTAGTACTAGCTCTCGAGCTACCGCCTTGCTAGTCGCCGCACGCAGTGGGAGGGCCTCGGGGTATCGGGTCGCATAATCTAATATGACCAGGAGATATCGGTGTCCCCGGCTCGTCCTGGGGAGGGGTCCTACGATGTCCAGCGCTATTCTCTCGAAGGGAGTCTCAATAATGGGCATCGGTATGAGCGGACTCCGCTCTACTGCCCGCGGGGCTACGCGCTGGCAGTCGGGACACTCCTGGCAGTAACGCGCTACATCTCTGCGTACCCCGGGCCAATAGAACCGCGCCACCACCCGCTCTCGCGTTTTGTCCATGCCCAGATGTGCGCCGAGCAAATGGGTGTGGGCCATGAACAAAACCTTCGACACGTACGGTCGCGGTACCACCAGTTGCTGTACTACCTCCCCCTCGCGCACGTCGACCCTGTACAGCAACCCCCGCTGAGTGCAGAAGTGGGGGTGGGTCAGGTGGCTCACTGAGTCCCTCACCTGTCCGTCGTGGGCGACCACATGCCCCCACGCGTGCCGCAAGGCATCGTCCCGATGCTGGGCCGTAGCGAACTGTCCCGGTCGGGCCGAGTTCTCCCCCCCCGCCTGGGCGAAGTCCGATAGCTCAGTTAGGGGGGAGCTCTCGGGCTCCTCGGGGGTGTTCCCCCTCTCGGAGGCGGTAACGGTGTCGGTGCTGGGCCCCGCTCCGTCTCCCGGTCCCGGTCGCGCCTGGTCCCCGGTAGATCGGGGCGGGCTCCCCGGCGCCGACGGTCCCTCTCCTCCGGACCCCGGCTCGTCGTCGGTCTCGGTCTGCGCGGCGGTCGGTCGGCGGGTCGCTCCCAGGGCTGGTCCGTGGTCGGCGGCGGTCGTCGGGGCGGGTCCGGATTCCGACCCGGACTCTCGCGTCGGCGGGCGCCTTGCCCCTCGCCGGGCCGGGCGTCCGCTTCGGCCGGCCGGGCGGTGCAGCTCTCATCCCCCCTGGTTCCCCCTCCTGGGGCTCCAGAAGCGGGTGAAGATGGGGCAGTCCCGGCCTATCAGGAACGGCACCGGGAGGGTCGGTACTATCCCAGCCCGGGCGACGAAGACCCCCTGTGGTGTGCGTACTACCACGTGGCAGGTTTCGTACGTCCGGGTGTCGCCGTGTACGCAGGAGACCTGCATCGGGGTCCCCGGCCTGCCCCCGGCTAGGTCGGCCCTCACCAGGGTCACTGCACTCCCCGTGTCCACCAGGGCATGGGTGTCCTGGTGCATCACCCTGATGGGGACGGTGGGGGAGTCCTTGAGGCTCTGTGTCCAGCAGGTCGCCAGCATACAGGTGGGGCGGTCTCTCGGGGCGGTGCACGCGGAGGGCATGGGGACGTCCTGTCGGTCGGGACAGTCGCGGACCAGGTGTCCCCGTTGTCCGCAGTGGTAGCAGCGCCGGGTCTCGGGCTCCCCTCGTTCTCGGGGCGGGGTGGACGGCCGGGTCCTCGGCGGCGGTGTTGGGGCCTCTCTCCGGGTGGCCCGGGGGGTGGGTCTCGGGGCCGCCGCCAGCCGCTGGGCCACCTGCCAGTTTTCCAGCTGGCGCACGAGGTCGTCCACGGTCTCAGGGTGGTGGTGGGCCAGCACCCTCCGGGCGTCGGGGGGCAGCTGTCGCACGGTGTTGTCCACCACGACCCGATCCACGGGGCTGGGTCCCGCTCCCTCTACCAGCCACCTCCGGGCTAGCCGACATTGGTGGGCCACCTGGGTCCGCACGGGTCCTCGGACGTCGAACGCCGCCTCGTGGAAATTGAGGGCCTTCGCCGCAAGGCTGTGTCCATAGTAGGCCAACACGGCCGCCTTGAGCGCGGCATACCGGCCCGCGTCCCCGGGGTTGAGGTCCTGACTCGCCTGCTGGGCGGGTCCGGTTAGGAACGGGGCCACTATATAGGCCCACTGGGCCTCTGGCCACCCCTCCCGGGTTGCCACCTGCTCAAATGTTTCCAGGAAGGCCTCGACATCGTCGTCGGGTCCTAGCTTTGTGAGCCGACTCGTCGGGGCGGTGGTCGGCGGGTCGCGGATGGCCTGCTGGGTCAGGCGGAGCACCGCCTCCGTCAGCAGGGCCAGGCTGGGGTCCGATTCTCTCGGGCCGGCTGGTCCTGCGGCTGTCCCGGGGTTCTGCATCTACGTCCGCGGGCATTCACCTCCGCGAACGGAGGAACCGCACCGGAAGAAAAAAAAACAAAAAAAAAATCAAAGACGAAGAGCCACTGCCAGTACGCGGGGAGGGGTCCTTACCGGGGGCCGCACGTGGACCGAGTTGCCTGCATTCTCCACCATATGTGGTAACTCGGTTTGGTTGGAGGGCTCCAAGTAAGGATCAGGCAGGGTGTGAGGGTCCAAAGCCTCAAACGGCGGTTTATTACACGCGGTTGGTTAGATTCACACAAGTGTACGCTGTACATTGAAGTCGGGGGGGGTTGCTCGAGTCGTCGTTCCCGTGTCCGCCGTGCGGCTCACTCTCCTTTCTCGGTCCTCTGCGTCGTCCTCTCTTCCACTCGACTTCTCTCGATCTGTCGTTTGGTGGCCTCCTTTTAACACCTGGGTGCCTCCTGCCCAGGTGCTCCTCGTTTCCCCGATTGCGGCTCTCGGGAAGTCGGGGTTTGTCGCCGGCTGTTGGCCACCGGCGGTATATCCCGGCCTCGACTCTCCCGAACAGGGGGCGTGGCACCGGGGGAATGCCACAACACACACACACACACACACACACACACACACACACAAGGACCCTACTCTTCGGTCAAACTCAATAATATGGTTGATAATTGGGATGACTTAAATAGATTCCACTTTCCATCTTTAGAAATGAAACAACTATTAATCCCTATTCCTTATTTCTATAAAAATGTTGCTTGTCATGATCATTGCGCTCAACAACAGAAATAGTCAAATCAATCCGAGAATGAAGAATATCTTCTCACACATGAGGGGGTCTGTTCTGTATGGCGCACCCTTAGTATGTGTGTCTATTTCCTAGCTAGCGAAGCCTAGTTTACGACAAAAACAAAACAACAAAACAGCTCATCTGCCGCACTTATCGTTGTTATGGCAACGAGTGTGCTGTGGATTGGAGCAGAGCTAGTGGTTGGAGTAAAAGCCTGCTAAATCATTTATTTAAATTTGTAAATGAGCAAAGTGCACTATTTAGGGGATACCTCTTCATCTAGGTTTGTGTAAATCCAATCATTATGAAGTGCTTTGAGAGAGTGGTGCTGACCCACATTCAGAGCAGCGTACCGGACCCCCTGGACCCCCTGCAATATGCCTACCGGCCCAACAGGTCCACCTCTGATGCTGTCGCTGCTGTTCTCAACTATTCCCTCTCCCATCTGGAAAATAAAGACTCCTACATTAGGACACTCTGTGTGGATTACAGCTCCGCCTTCAATACAGTCATCCCCCACAAACTCACCGACAAACTGTCTACACTAGGTCTACACCCCGCCATCTGTGACTGGCTCTGTCAGGATTGGAAATAGGACTTCAGCCAGCATCATCATTGGCACGCCACAGGGCTGCGTGCTCAGCCCCATCCTCTACACCCTGTTCACTCATGACTGTGTCACCTCCCACATAGGCAACACCATCCTGTAGTTTGTGGACGACACCGCATTGATAAGACGCATCATGGGCGGGGACGAGGCGGCCTACAGGAGGGAGGTGGCCAGTCTGGTGTCATGGTGTGAGGACAATAACCTCACCCTCAACAAGGACCAGACCAAGGAGATGATGGTGGACATGAGGAAGAAATGGAGTCCTCATCGGCCACTGTTCATCGGGGAGCTTGAAGTAGAGAGGGTGAGCAGCTTCCAGTACTTCGGTGTCCACATCAGCGACGACCTCACTTGGACACTCAACACCACAAAGCTGGTTAAGAAATCACAACAGTGGCTGTACTTCCTGAGGAGGCTGAGGAAGTTTGGCATGTCGCCTGAGATCCTCAGAAACTTCTACAGCTGCATTGTTGAGAGCATCTTGACCGGGTGCATCACCGTTTGGTACGGCAGCACTTCTGCTTTGGACCGCAGACGACTACAGAGAGTGGTAAAGACTGCAGAGAAGATCATCAGAACCCCACTACCCTCTCTGCAGAGCATCTACCACCGCAGAGATGACAGGAGAGCTGCCTCCATACTCAAGGACCCCACCCACCCCCAGCATGGACTGGGGGTGGGTGGTCCAAAACAACCAGACTAAAGAACTCTTTCTTCCCCACTGCCCTCAGACTCCTTAAAAAGATAGGAGTCTGTTGTTATTGTTATTATTCTACCTCAGGACTGCCGGCACTACATTTTGCTCATGCACTACGGCACACTTTCTTGGATTTGCACCATTCC
Source organism: Gadus chalcogrammus (assembly GCF_026213295.1). Taxonomy (NCBI): domain Eukaryota; kingdom Metazoa; phylum Chordata; class Actinopteri; order Gadiformes; family Gadidae; genus Gadus; species Gadus chalcogrammus. The sequence continues at coordinate 22,859,568 of NC_079419.1, read as the reverse complement.
ATTTTATTTTATTATTTCATCTAGTTCCTGCTCTTCTATTTATCTTGTAATTTGTAAATTATGTATTGTTGCAGCTTTTTTTATATTTATTTGTATATTATATATTGCATATTTTTTTGATTTCTTTCTTGGCATTCAGTCTGTGGAAAGCAAAGGAAGAATTTCATTGTACGACTGAGAACATGTTTCTTATTGTGCATATGACAATAAACACTTTGAATTGAATTGAATTTAATAAACCTTTACACCGAACTCATCAACTTACATTGTGTACATACATGTTCTCTTCACAGCGTCCCGCTCCTAGCACAGGAACCTAGAATCAATTTGTTCGGTTTTTTTCAGAATATTGTGTTCATACAACATGTTCATGCTTAGGGGGGGCATGTATGTAAACAGGATATATGCGTGCATGTTACAGAAAATGAAATAATAGCCATAGGTTATAAACAAGCACATATGGATAAATTCGACAACTGGGGAATCTTCAGGGAAAAATGTTGAAGACCAGATTTAAATAAACAAATTGTCTATTTCTCTGGTTGGTTACCGACGAGAACGGCATAAAGGGGTTGGAGCTAGATAACAATGAAAACTTAAAGTTATTTTATTCTCTTCTATTTCAAAATGTTCTTAATATGCAGGTGGATGGCCCTGAAGAATGTCAGGATTCAGAGAACCCGTCAACATTTACCTCCATAGGGGTCCAGGTCGAGAACGACAGGGGGTCAGTCAGCCTTTTGGTTGTTTTTCTATTCAACTTATCTCCATGCTCTGTAATGACTCAGTGGCACCAACATTGCAGAATATATTGCTTATGGGAGAGTAAACAAATATTTTGTCATTCATTAATCATCAACGCCAACTTCTTTGAATTTTTTCATTTGATTCCAATATTTTGTTAAATGTGAAAAAACTGTTGAAACCGTTCATTTTGTGGTTCTTGATTTGTGTGTCTGTCTTGTGGCCAGGCATCGCCGTATTCATCGCTCTAACAGTGTAACAGCAGCAGTGCAGGTAAGCTATCTTAAATATATCACGCAATTATTGTGGTACTACTAGCATAGGTTTACATGCCTAATGTTAAAACTGTACCTTATTATTCTCACATTGTTCATTGCTGCTGTACCGCTTTCTGCCTTTGTCAGAAATGCTCGCTTTTAGATCCTGTCTTTAAGGCCCCCCCCCTGCTGTGATTGGGCAGCTGGCCCACTCTGTTGTGATTGGTCAAACAGTTAGCGCATGTCGGCAAATGACATGCCCCAGAGACCAAAGCCGCTTTCGACATTGGCAGTGGCAACGGCTTCGGTTCAGCCTTTTCGAGTACGAAACCAAATCATAAATGTAATCGTTTTTTACCCGAAACGCCGTCGCAACCAAGAGTGGAGCAGGATGTTTCACAGTGGTAAGTAGTTAGGATGTTGCTATCATATATTTCAGATGTCATTTTCCAACTGTAATTTCTGTAAAGCATGGTAACATGGTGTGTATATTTTATACTTCTTATATAGGTGTACTTCTTTAAATTGCACCATGATGCCCAGAGAAGTTTAAAACTTCTGCTGCAAAGAAACAAAAGTTAGCTGTCAGTTAGTTGAATCAGTTACTACACTGCTAAAGCCTCTGCTTCGCTGTCCTGCATCACTCATTCTGCCCTACATCACACCTGCAAACTTGTCGCTTTTCTGTGACAATCGCCGTTTTTCGTGGTCAATTGGGTCATTCACGTGTAAAACCAGCAAGTTTTTTTAGGGGGAGGGGGGGTGCAGGGAAGGCTATCTCAGCATTTGCTTCAGAATTTTGAAGCACACAGCGCCAACTGAGCTCGCCTTTGGATGAGACACCTGGCTACCGCGCGAGTCTGATGGAAACTCTCAATTTGAAGTAGGGGAGTAGCCCTACGGTATAGAAAGTACACCAGTGTGAATTTGCGCTATGGTATGGATTTTGACGTTACCGTGAGACCGGTGTGACCGGTAGAAAGTGTTGTGTGTAACGCGTAACAAAGTAACGCGTTAATACAGTCACCTAACTACTTTTTGATGTAAAAAGTAAAGTTATGCGCAACTACTGAAAATATGGTAACGAAACATAGTTCCCTTTTCAATTCGGCGCCACGTTACTTTTCCCAGGGACAGTATGCTATTGCGGAGCATGCTAGTGCTCCTGCGTGCTTGCACAATAGTCCCTTCACGAGCTCTCATTCCACACCGTATGAGACAGACGCTGGTAGCGTGAAGCTGTCTCTGCGATCTGACATTGTTTCCGCAGGCATTTTGAAAGAAAGTCCTTACGACAAAATGGCAGCTGTGGAACGTCACTGTTTACCTGTGTAAGGACATGGTTCCCTTTCAAAATGTCGATAGAAAGGGCTTTAAAGAGATGGGCAAAACACTCGATCCCAGGTACACGTTACCTGCCCGCACACACTTCAGCCAAATTGAGCCAAAACTATACGGCAAGGTCCGCTAGCAAGTGGAGAAACAAATCCATACTATTAAACATTAGTGTTTTTCAGAGATGGAAGTAACTTGAGAAAAGATTTTAATTTTTTTTTACCCCTTCAGAGTCATTTATATTGAAATTAGAAGATAAAATTAACATACCGTGATATAATACCGTCTATGCCGCAAATCATACCGTGATATACATTTTGTCCATACTGTACAGCCCAAATTTGAGGAAACTATCTTGTGTTAAATTCAAGGTAGGTCAAGCTTTTTGGATCAAAAACAACAGCTATTTGTTTGCTTGATTCAACTAACGTTAGCTACCGCTTTTGTGATATAATTTACAATAATATTGTATTTTAAGGACAGAACCAACGGCGAGTACTGCACGAACGTAGACCTTGCATAAAGTTAGTAAATTCCAACAAAATAGGGTTATTTAGATAAATAATCTGGTACGGGTGTCCTAGGCTAATACACCAACAGCAAATTTCTACATAATAAAGGGCTACATTTTGCGTCCAAGTCTGTCATTTGAAATCTTTACATTGTATTGTGTGCTCCAACCTCCGTAATGATTATTCAAGCTAAATCCTGCCCAGGGTAGCTCCGAATTCGAGTAGCCGTATATCTCGAAACACCGATCAGTCCTTGGACCGATGATTCCCCCCCCCCCCCCCCCCCCCCGACATTGTCACCTTTTTTACTCTGAGGAGTTTGCAGTTCTGCTACATTATCCTTTAAGTTATCCATCTGTTGGAACACAATTTATTTGGGAAAATAATAATAATCCTGAATTATAATTAGCTTTTTTATTTAACACAGATTGTTGTATATCATTCTTATTTTTCCTTATCAGGTTGTCAGACAAATCAGCCAGTTTCCAGTCCCCCTGCATGCATGGAACACCATCCACATCCAGAGCTAGAGCCTAACTGTTTGAATCTCTACTCCCTGCAGAACATCAACGTTTATAGAGCTGAATATGGACCTTTTGAGGTGTAGAAAAGAAGCGTAATTGACTATTAAATGTAATGACACAACAACTTAAAATCAGAAAAGTGAGGTTTCATTATACAACAAATAATAAGTAAAGAAATAAGAAGTAAACCTTTTTTTGCACCTACCTAGCATTAAAGGATTGTCTCGGTTCACATTTATTTTGACCTGCTCCACCAAACCAGGGCCAGTGTAGCGTCGGGAGAAACTATGAATGCTAAGCAACATATGGTACTAAATTGTTGTGTCGAACTAACACAAGTAGGTTGTGCACATAGAACATATTACCGACCGTATTACCAGTCACTTAATGGGCCAATGCTTTCATTGGCAAACTTCAAACCAAACTCACCTGAAGCTCCAATGACGGCACCAACGGTACTCCAAATGGTGTCTGTCTTTAAAGTGTCCTAGTTTAACGATGTCTGGGGTCGTACAACTCGCTGTATTATTTTTCTCGACTATCAACCTCAAACGCATCCCATCATGATCGCAGAATTTAAACTTGCGAGAAGATGCAAAGTAATCAAGAGTTGCATAGACTACGGAGGGTCACAGGATTGGTGTTGTCGATGGATGAACCCATTTCTCATTCTGCAAGGGGCCCTATGTAACTAGTTATTTCATTGTATATGATCGATGGTGCATCATGACTCCTACAGTGGAATCATGATGCACCCCTGCCTTTAGGCAGACTAGATCAAATACAATTGTATGCGGGAATGCAAAATATGACCATATTTTTTCCCCTGCAATATGCTTCAACCACTAATCTATAAATTATTTAATGTATTAACATGCACACATCCTCGACAATCCCCGTCTTTTTTGAACATCCTTCAACTATTCCTTATTTAATTGTGTTTAATAAAAAAAAGAATGTCAAACTAAAAGTGGGACCGTTTTTATTGGCTTTGCGATGCATTCACACCACTTTTTTGGGTATATCGATTATACAGAGTTTTGTTAGCAGAAATGAAAAGCAATGGAATGAAAGGAGAAAAGTGTTTCAGAACTATGTAAATAAATTAATAAAGTAAATTATATTGCAAATGGCAGTACGTGAATGAGGGGCATTATGATATTGATGCATTATTGAATGCATACATTTTTTGGAGACATTTATTTTTGTCGTTAGTTTCCCTGCTCGATAACTAAGCAAAATGGTATCCAAAACGCAACTGTTGAGATACAACCTCACACTTTGATGTTATCAAGAACAACCGACAATCAGGTACCAAAGTGCAAGTAATCATCGAGATGATGATTGATCGATAACTATAACAGTAGCGTTAATTATAGGTCTATGAATGTAGTTTACCACTATGGATGCAATTAGAGGACTGTGTGAGAAATGTATTAGGCGGTTACCTCCACCAATGTTCTACAATGTTACATACTGGACCTTTAACATTTTAACCCAATAACGAAAGATATTTGAACAGTATAAAACAACTCCGAACTTGAACAGTCGGTATATGCTACCTTGTTTTCAAGGTAGCATAATGCTACCTTGTTTTCAAACAGAACTTATCCACAACTAATAAAGGATACCAACAGATTCCGAACCTAAATCTTCAGGTTGCAAAGAAGTGAACTGTGCCTGGTTGAGGAAGCAGTTCTCGGTAAAATTACTTTTAACAACTAATTAATTTCATCTTCCTTTAGAAGTCCATACAAAAGAGGATTTGCAAAAAACCAAAGCTTTAATATAAAAGTTGACAAAGATACACTGCTTCCAGAATATGAAGAGAGCACTTCAAATGATCACAAAAGTATTCAGAATGAGCAACTTTCGGTGAAATGCACAGCAGCACTATGGACCCAAGACGGCACACACACAGTCACTTTTATGGATGGTACCAGAAAAGGAGAAAAACAATTCTTTGTATGTCGATTAAATTACTAATCTGTATTTGTAAGTAGTGCTTTTTTATATATTTTGCCCTTATATCTATAAAACATCTGCTATACGTTTATTATTCAAATCAACAACCCCTTATTTCTATATCAGAGTTCAACTCTAATGGCGACATGAAAGGAATCAAACCATCGTGGGCTGTTATGGTTTATTGGGAAACAATGTAATGCTGGGTGATCACAGGATGATTTTTAAAATTTAGAAAACGTTACGCACCTTACGGTAGATTGAGATACATTAAACTGTTCTGGGAAATGTTTTTTGCCAACACGGCACACCACACACCAACTGATTCCATTCCACAACAACCCAGTCCCGATTTTTTAAATCGCTGCAATATCTCGCGATCTTATCCAATTTCCAATTCGGACAACCACCCCTCTTTTGCTTTTGCCGCCATGGCTTCTGTTATGATTACTTGATGAATTGTTGGTATGTCGTTCAGTCAGCATGTCTTCCAATTGGCTTCTTTCCAACTTGAAAATTATTACCTGCTTCATCAACTGTCCTTGACATTCTCCCCACAATACTCAATATCAGATCGTAAATATTGAACCTGTTTTAATATTTGCGATTTCTAATCCGTGAGGACCCGATCAATAAAAACTTTAACTCTTTACTTACCCAAACCCACAGGTTTCGCTTCCTGCTGTTTTCCCCTTCCTGCCCAAACCCTGTCTCTGACCCCCACTGCCAGTTGATGACACCTTTTCCCCGCCCTCACGCCCCTCCCTGCCAGATCCCTTTCTCTGACCCCCAGTTTTAGTTGGTAAATATGTTTCACAGTCAACCTATTATTATCGCCCTCCCTGCCAACCATCTGTGTCTATATCCCCCCTGCTCTTGAGGAGTTGATCAAGCAATGTACTGTGTGTGGATTCACCTCCATCCTGTCGTCATCCTCCTCTCTGCCAGACATCTACCTCTAATTCCATTCTATTCTTAAAGCAATTGATCAACAGAGCAACTGAGGGGTTGGTTTTATCGTTAAATTACCCTTTTTTTGTCTTACAGCCCAAAAACACTTCCCTGTCTCTGACAACCACTTTTATTTGATGTATGTGTATTCACCGTCATCCTGTTCTCATCCTCCCTCCCAGACGTCTGTCTCCAACCCCAAACGGCCCTCCCCTTGTCTCACAGCCCAAGACAGATCCCCCACAGACATCTTGCCCAGGTATCACACCCCACCAAAATCGTTAGCCTAGAGAGGGTGTAGGCGATTTTCTATTGGCTGGATTGAATGACGGTAACCCAATAGGAATCAGTGGGTTATACCTTTTTGTAAAATAACAGGTTTTCTATTTGAGCTTTGTTGATTGTTTGATTTGTAATGAATTGATTTGCATCTGTAAGGTTGTAAAAATACTGTCCTCTGGAATTGGACAGTATTCCGCGTGCTGAAACAAACCTGTTAACTAACAAAATTCTAGCAGTTAACAAGACAGCTAAAATAAAGAACTCTCTGGGAAATACTAACATTAAAAATCTGTTTTCCTCAAAAGTTTTGTTACACTCTAGCTTTGGCTTCCTCACATTGACCGATGGACTGACACTCAGCCTAAAGCATCAAGCATAGAGTGTAGATAGAACTCCTTACATTGTCTATAAAGCCTTCTACCTAACGGCACTCAGATAGGATTACGTTTAGAAAGTTCTGTTGCTTGTCCATTACTAAGATCTTTTCTATTTACTGAAGTAATATTGTAATGTAAAAAAATAACCGATTGTGTTCTAGGCATTAGTCAAATCCAAATATTTCTCCCGTCAGATCAGTTGTGGTTCAAGGAACACCATAAATAGTCTGAGCTAAAAGATAACCTTATGAGAATTAAAGAAAAAAATATATGAATCAACCCTGTTGTATTTTAATGATTTGCAAGTGGCCATGGTATGAACAGGATTATCCTTTATGAAGAGTACCATGAAATATGTGTGTGAACCAATTCATGCGTAGAGTTTGCGTATGATACAATCAACCAACCTTTGAAGCAAATTATATAACTTGCATAAAAATTCTATCTATTTCCATGTGCTTTTGCCAGCACTCAATCATTACTGTTGAAAGAAAACTTCCAGATTTTGGGGAATATTGCAGACGCTCAAAACACCTTTTGATATTGCGAAACAAGCAGCAATGTAATCCTTTGATTCAATCGTGTCCTCTAAAAGGATTGTTTTGTGACTGACAGGCTCTGATTGGTACTACGTTTCTGAAACATTATGTAAAGGAACCCTGCAGATATGCAATATTTGGCTTTACCTTTCGTTTAATCCGGTGTGTTTGCATGTTTATAACCAAGTCTTTGTGACTCAAAATACATGCACCTTTCATAAACTACCTTCATGGGACAGGGACACCATTAAGTTGTGGTTAGTTGTGCTACAAATGGATACTATGAATACCGTGCACTGGGCCTTGCAGATCATCGGTCTGTAAAGACCATTTTTGGCAGGATGAATACCATCAGGCAAAGAAGACATCATATACAAAAGCTTTTCTTCCTAGTGAGAACCCTGTGCCCGTACCAGCTGGTGATGTGGTGTTCTTCCTTGATAACATGCTCATCTTGAGTTGAACACTAACACATTTATTGCCTATTTCAAAAAAATAGGCGCTCTCCACGACATAAGTATTATTCCACGTTGTGTCACAGCATAGGCTGCACAGGATCACAGCACCCACAGCCACACCACCCGTTTGTGTCCTTGCACCAGCGAGTTCAGCCTCCTCTGCCTGTTTCCCCTCTGTCTTCATCGGTATACTCAGTCTCAAATAAATACGGCTTAAATAAATAGGACTGTTATGCGACTATTGAATTCAAAGGCATCCTCCACATAGTCGTGAATATTCAGCCAAGACTTTGAAAAGTCTCTGGAATAACACCAAGCTTACGACAACAAACACTTGCCAGACTGGATAAAGCGAAGGGTAAAAGAAAAAGTTTTCTTTATCTTTAGGGAACTATAGTCACAATTGTATGGAATATCAATTCCATACTGTCAGTATGGAAGCATTTTTAGCACAATAATATAATGAAAATGCAATGTTGAAAATGAAAATGCAGAGCACTAATGCTTCTTATTTTTCATAATTTGAACGCATTAATTTGAGTCATAGATAAAATAAATGCATTTCCATTTTCAAAACATGTCAGCTTAAACGTGGAAAATATTCAACTGAAAAGGAAAAACCATTTGTGTTTGCATTTCAAACTGTGCCCCTCTTTGAAGTGGACAATATTTGAATGCGAAGAGTAGGCCGGACATACTCCCCCCATTGGATGACAGGCTGAACATGAACATCAGTCTTACCCTGTCAATTTGTACGTCGGTTGTCACTTAATTGTACGAAGCATTGGTGTAACATGCTGTTGCTCCAAGGCATCGGCTGGCTCGTGGCAGCCCGGTTGCCAGAGGGAAATTAAGCAATTTTAAAGTTTCTGCACACCATGGTTGTGTTTAATCTCAGCGTTTCGGAACGAAAATTATGTTGAAAATGTTCTAATTGTGGTACAATATTACACATAGTTGGTACTTTATACTTTATAATACGTATAAAGGTATTTACAGGTATTTCATACGTATAAAGGTATTTCAAAAAGCTACATTTCTGTTCAGAATCCCAGCGCTCCCCAGTTCTCGTATATGCGCAATCTGCAATCTTGGTTAAAGTACTGGGAAAGTGGAATTCCATACCCACAAATATTAGAGACTCAGGAAGCTTTGCAGTGTTTAAAACCACCCTTAAGCTTTTTATAAAGTCTGCACAAAAATATCAACAATAGATTCACCTTGGATTTATTGTAATTAGCACAGTAGGCTACTTGCACATTATCAAGGTATCAACTTGACAATGTTTTTTAATTGTGAATCACTGTCTGAGGCCAGTTACGTCACCCTTCATGTGTAGTGAAGTCATACCTACTGTTTCCACTCACTGTTACGAGAGGAGAGGGCAGCGGCTCCAAAGCTACTGGTCTGCTCGCACGGCGAAATGACACACTCTGCTGCATGTCACTGAAAAACTTTTAAAATAGAAAAAATAAACCTGAGCAGGGGGCAAATGTAATCAAATTCATCCCAGGAATCCTATGTATGGGAAACACTTATTTGTGGTTTTGGGTGAGGCCGCGGGTCTTGTGTCGACTATTCAGGTTGTGAACTATCTGGCTCTGTGGGCAGGTTGCGGGCCGGGTAAGATACTGCACGTCGCGGGGACGGGTTTTGAAAATAAGACCAGTGCGGGACTCTGGCACACACCGACTGCGTCATCATGACAACACCACTGGCAGCGACATATAGAAACTGAAAGCAGTGGATGTTCAGGCTTTTCCAAGCGGAAGACCTTACTCCCTTCCAAAAATGTTTTATGTTTAATATAATTTTTAGAATGGCCAATCAAATCAACTATCGATCCTTAGGGGGCGCATCGGACAATGGATGCTTGTAGACGAACGCCCAACCTATGCACCTACTATCCACGAGCAATACCCCTCCCTCCCACCCTCCCCCCCCTATATGGACATGGCAAAGTATTGCCACAGCCCAGTGATGGGGATGATCAAAATGTGGTGTAAAATACATTTTTGGAGATAGGAATGTCCTTTCGGCCTTAGACTTGATTGATCATTTGAGAATACCTTAATGCCTTGAATCATATAAAAGGGACCAGACTCTTTCAGAACAGACAGAGATCAATAGGAGTACAACGGACCAGGCTGTCACCCCTGGGCCACGGTTACTTGGCCTTGAGGAACCACACACACACACACACATACACATACACAATAACTAGACTAGCGTACTAGACTATTCTGCATATTCACACATTAAATAATGTGGTTGATAATTGAGATACTTTAAATTCTACTTTCCATTTCTTAAGATATTCAACCACTATTAATCTGGTTCTCTATTCGTTATTCATATAAAGATGCAGCTTGTCATGATCATTGCACTCAACAATACACACAAGCATGAATAATAACCTCTCCCAAATGAGGGGTCATTGCCTGGGCGGCACTTGGGAGGGGCTGTTGTGTCGGTCACACCTTAGAATCACTGTCTATTTGCCCAAAAGATAAATCATTTATCTTCAATAGAACATAGAACTCAAAGTCGAAAGCAACGTGAACTGTGCTTACATTGTATACATAAACATTACGTTTACCTCATCACAGGAACCAAGAATCAATCATTTCGGTGGTTGTTCAGAATATTGTGTTCATTTAAGTTCATGTTTAAAATACAGGATATATGCGAGCATGTTACCGAAAATAAAATGATGGGCAAAGGTTATAAACCAGCGCATATTGATATATACGATAAAATTGTAGCTCATTGTTCGACATGTTTCAACGTGTTTGCATACAAAATGTTGGTTATTTCTAAAACAGTATAGTCTATCCCTATTCTATTCCCTCAAAACACAGAAGCATCAAAAGAACAACGAGCAGTTCATTGAAACCCATACACTGATATACACGTTTCTAGAAGTGTTAATATGAAATGTATATTTGGTTGAGAAAAGGTGAGATTCAACGAATTTGTGGTTCGCAGAAACAGTAAAATTGCTTAATTTCCTTTTGGGTCCTTATTTGCCGCGAGACGGCTGATGCCTTGCATGTCACACCAATGCTCCCTACAAGTTAGTACGACGCTTGCTAAGTGACAACGTACAAATCCACAGGGGACGAGGATGTTAAGAGTTACACTGATCTCCGTGTTCCAGTGGGTGGAGTTTGATCCGCCCACTCATTTGCATTTTAATAATTTCCACTTTAAAGAGGACATTGATTATTTTCCTAAAAATGCTTCCATATATCAGTGGCAAAACAAGACCTTAGAAAGGGTGTACATTTATATGACGCCTTTGCCCAACAGGATTCGGTTGAAGCCTGTTCTGCAGATCAGGGCTGGAACGTTCTCACTACTGGACCAATGTGAAAATGTGTCAGCAGTATTTACAAAGTCCAAAGTTTTCTATCAAGATAATAGTTCATTGACCTAAAAAAAAAATGTTTTTGCCATTCATGAATGACAAAGATTAATCCATATTTATCAATACAGACAGATCTGGACTCACCAGACTTGGTGGAAACTCCTCATCCTCAATCCTCTATCAACATGGTCTTCACATCCTCCGGCTCTCTCTCCGACCAGTACTCCCGGGATGCTGCTTCCTCAACGGTCAGCATTCAGGGTTCAGGGAACCACTACCATGCTTGTGCTTCAGATGACTATGACGATGTGGGCTTTGACCCATCTATCCTGCCCCCACCTGACCCCTGGATAGACAGCGTGGCCGATGATCCAATGCAGGTGAATTTTGTCAGGTGTTCTTTCATGGTGGTTACATCTGTTCTTGGTTTATTTGTAACTTCTTATTTAACAACAGGGTGTTTAGTTTCACCTCAAGTAAAATAACCGTTAGGTTGAGGGTATGGGATTGCCATTTCATCAAATGCCATTTGTTTCTTCTTATTTTCCATAGTTTAGCTTAACCTGCACTAAATGGAAGAAATATTATAGTCTTGATCTGGAACCGTATTCCTGAAACATTAGCTGCTAACCTTACATCTTTGATCTCATGCAACATAAAACACATTATTATTTTTAATAACACAACTTTTAATAATCATGACATAACATCTGAGGTAGCGGTTAGCATTTTGTTTTCTTAACATTAAATATGAACCTGAGAGGGAAAGTGTCTTTAATGTACAAGGATAATTACTTGAGAATTAGGAGAGTGTACATAAGTGTACAACTTTTAACTCCTAGAACAAAATAGCATGTACCACATGGCCTCCTCCAAACCATTCCAGCACTTTATTGGGTTGGCTGTTAAATCTGCCTCTAACATCCAGGAATATTATCCCATTCACTATGGATCACAACTTCAGCAAAACATTTAGCTGATGTTGTGATCCATAGTGAATTTATACTCTAGTGTGGTTTCAGCCCACTGTCTACCATCCTTTGAAATGGTGCTGATGTGCCATGCAGTCGAAAATGTATTATTACGTCTGCGTCTTTACACTTTCGAAAGACTACTTATGAAAGTCACTCAACTTCACTTCGAGGGGTACCTTCAAACAGCCTTTTGTGTGATTTAGCAGGTTATGTACTGGGCCTCTCCCAGACATTCAATCCATCATCCACCCTAGACCTGGGAAAGGCATACTAAATATGGATAGCTTATTTAATTTGCCATTTCATTTCCAAACCATGCCCATTCACAGCGAGACTCCTCAATGAACCCAAGCTCCAGCCTCTTCTGGACCTCTGGACCACCTCTTGATTCTGTAATGACAAATTCTCTAACATCTTTCTTCTTGGTTCTGTCTGATTATAGTGTTCAATGGGGTCGGTATGACCTGGCAGATTGGAAAACACATCCATAGTCTGCTGTACTCGCTCTCTGGTTTTAGCTGGCCAGTAGTCATGCTACATGGGTCACTTGGGAAACTATGATATCACATGGAAGAATATGAGACAAAGAAGGCAGCACAACATACCAAATGTTCATGTCCCCCATATCCTCAAATGTCCTCTCTGAATTAGTTTAATGGTAAAATTGTATTGGCTTCCGCAGGCAGTGTTGGCACCCTTTATAGTTTACAGGGCCAACCTTTTTGCTTCCTTCATCTGGTCCTTGAAGAGGACACAAACCTGGTTGGAATCAGGACCAGCCATTTATCCCCTGACTGAAACTTATGATGTTAACCATGTTTGTACCCTGCAAACATGGCGATTACTTTGAAGCAATCGCTGACATGCTTGCGAACTCTTGATACCGCCCAAGAGTGAGGTATATCGTTTGTGATCTCTTTTTTCTTAAATTTTAAAAGAAAGGAAAATGGATTAGATATTCATGCAAAGAGTAATCAATACATTATTTGTTAGTCTCAAAGTGACATATAATAGTATTATAACAAATATATATTTGGTGTACAGAGTACAGAGACATGAGTATATCATAAAAAAATTGTTCTTAGGAGCATTCTTAAAATGACCCCTTTTTGCTTATTAATTGGAATGATGTCCCTCTAATCTAGAACCCCTCAATTTGAGCTCTGTTTCATCCCCTGTACCTTTCCTCGACTTAGTGGAGTATTTTTCAGAATCAGGGACTTGGTAACTAATCCTGCTCCTTCTAGGGTTGGCTCTATCTGCTCTGTGCGTGCATGTTCTCATTAGTGGTAACACAAGCTGCACTCAAGCTCCACTCTCTTGGACATACATACAATACAGCTTTATTCAATTTGTACGATTATTTTGCCACAATAATATATAAGGAAATAGTTTGAGTTTATCAGCCCACACCAGACGACGCACCAAACATCACAAATGTAAAAGAGCATCTTTGTAAAGCCAATGAGAGCTTTTGTTACACCTTACAGGCTTCTTCACCTACTCTCAGCGATGGGTAGCTCGGCTTTTTGGAGGGAATGATTGATTTCGCTATTTTACGATGTTATCAGTGATAAAAAAGATGGAAGACATTTAAGCGAGATAAATATAATACTGAAGCACATTCAAATATTATCAATGATAAGATAATTGTACAAGGCGGATGAGAGGATTTTGTTTTGTAAAGTCTATTGTCAGATCAACGTTGGGAATTTCCCATTTAATACAACATCATTACCATTCTTGGATTCGACTGTTTTGAAGACCCTTGGATCTTGAGCAATTTACTCACAGTGATTGTGAGTAAAAAACTATAAATACTTGTTAGATGATGGTAAAACAAGATTTACAAAAAGGAAGATATTTGACGGTGACCATCACCTGTCATCATGAAATGGATTTTGTGGAAAACTACAGTGACCACCCTTAATGGCACTTTTAACTTTAAGTGCATACCAGCAGTAGTGTAGTCGTAGAGTACTTTATAATGCCTTAAGGGGCAAAAGCAGAGACTCTGGAAAACCCTAACTGATAGGAGTCCTTTTCACTGCTCAAAAATGTACTCTGAGTTATGAGAGACCTTAGGATATAGGATTGTTGATAGCTTGTTTTTACTCCTAAAAGTTGAAATAGCACGAACATGACCACATCCTAAGAAATCTTTGCTACTTCGGACAGATGTCGTACTTCGAAAGACATCCAAACAACAGGCTCGGATGTCAGAACAACAGAAATACTTAATCCATGCTTATAAAAATAAGCTAAATATTTTAAGCTTTTAAATTGAGAAAAGCACAAAAACAAGAGGCATGGTCACTTCAGTGTTAGAAGTCATGTCGCTAGAAAATATATTTCTGCATAAATAGGAATTCTATAGTGCAGAATGAGTTTGAAAACTGGTTTGACTAAAGTGATAAGATGTAAAGAAATGTTGAATAGCTTAAATCAAGTGAAAAGATTTGAACATAGTTCAAAAGTTTAAAGTCTAATTGGAGTTAACAATGTAACCATGCACAACATTTAAAATGGTTGGGAACAAATAAAGTTTAACAAATACTAACTAAACTAAAATTATAAAGTTTGAATGCATTTTAGATTAATTATAGAAGAGCTGTCGTGATAAATTGTGTGTGTGTGTGCGTGTGTGCGTGTGTCATCACGCTATTCTTTCACACCTAATTCACCGAGTTAGGCTCATACTGTTGGAGTCTGTGGAGTCTCAGCTTTCATTTAACATATCGTTAGTGTAGATAGCATGTTTTTTTATTTATTTTTTGCTACATTAGCATTTATCTTCTACCGAAAGCACACGAGGAGCGTGGAGCGTGTCTATGTTCCCCGGGTCCTATGTTCCCAGGGTCCTATGTCTTTGTATGAGACTGGGGAACATAGGACCCTTTTTAAAAAAAAGGGTTCTATGTTCCCCGCTTTTCCCAAAAAGGGTCCTATGTTCCCCGATATGTAGGCTATGTGTGCCCGGGGAACATAGAACCCTTTTTCAAAAAAGGGGTCCTTTGTTCCCCGGTCTGTTACTTTTTCCACCATTACTGCCAAATTCCGGCCGAGATAACCACCATTGCATGTCTTTACCTTTTGTGGAAGAGGGAGAGACGTCGAAGAGTTCTCCGACGCAGTCTATTTATAATATTGTAATGACCACGGAAGAGGCAGTGAATGAAGTATTGATTAGACAGCGATTTATTAGGAGTCGCAAACGGCAACAATCACTTTCTCCTCCATGCTAAGGTTCACCCCGGACTGCACTGCGCTGAGTTGGCCGTTTGAATGCTGATTGGCTGTTACGTTACACATGTCACTCAGTGGCCACGCTGTTGAACGCTGATTGGCTGTCATCACGCGAATGTCACGTCAAATATTTTTAAAGATTGATAGATTGCGGGGAACATAGGAGGACCCTTTTCCAGAAAAGGGTCCTATGTTCCCCGGTTTGTATTGCCACAGGGGAACATAGGACCCTTTTTGGGAAAAACGGGGAACATAGGACTTAAAAAAAAAAAAAAAAGGGGGAACATAGGGATGACCCCTATAAGAATAACCTAGCCACTAGCCATAGAATCATTCTCAAAAAATGTTTTGCCACCCATGAACACCTGATGCTCAATATTCATATTTCCAATAGATTAATAATTTTAGCCCCAGCCACCAAGAGGTACTGTTTAAACTTTACATTGTTTCTTGTTTAAAGATTCATGTTGTAAGGCTCTGCAACGTCTGAAAATGTTAGCTTTTCTGTTAGCCATCTTTGGCTCAAAGCGCAGTGACGATATCAAGCTCTTGCCTCAACTGAAGTCAATGAGACCAACTGAAAATATACGAAGCGGGTTTAAAACTGAAACTGTGGAACAAGTTTAAATTAAATAAAAAATAGGTTTACATACATTTAAAGTTTGAAGATTTGTTAAATGTTTGAAGGAAGTTCAAGGGTTACAATTTACGAATTGCAAAGTCTGAAGAAGTTAGGTCTCCATTGTCTTCCAAAGTAAAAAATTATATTTAAAAAGTTTTATAATTTAAGCACGCGATTCCAAGTAAATATTAACACAACGGAGTCTCTAGGTGAAATCATTTGGAAGTAGTGTGGCGCAAAAATGTGTCAGGGATGAGTTAGAGCGTTGGGGGAGCCAGGCTTTGTCTCTTTGGACTTTACGTCATGGAGTGGTGGCAGTCTAGGACGCCTTTGTGTCACGCCCTGTACGGTATTTCATGGCTAATGTCTTTACAGCCATGAACTTTTTCATGGGAAACTACACACATTATCGCTGGTGTAGCAATGGATTGCATATTGTGGTCTACTGCAGCAGAGTATAGCATAGTGTAGTGTAGCCAATCTGGTTAATGTTGCCCTTCCATTACTCCCTTACTTTTGAGATTTACGTCAGAAAAAATACCCTGAAAGAGTCCACTGCTGATGAAGAATATATTACTGCCAATGTCCTAACAGACATCTTAGAACAGCCTAAGGTATACTTTAAGACATGATTGATCTATGGGAAAAAAAATACCAAATGTTTCAACAACTATTGATTGAGACAACAAACAAGCAAATTGACAACCTAATGGAAGAGGGAATGTAAACCGAGCCAAGGAGTGTCAACGTGAGAGCTTGGATGGAACTGAGAGCAAGGTCATGGACCCTCTCCAAAGTAGAGCGACCCCCTGGAAAAGTGGTCTGACAACAGCAGGATACCGGCACAGACCCATTGTCTTCAAGGCTTTAGGATGGAAGGAAAAGATGGCTTTTATGGCAAGAAGAAACAAACTAAGAGGTATTAACGTGTACCTTAACAAGATCACACTGAAGCCGTGAGGCTGAAAGAACTCCCCATCATGAAGCTGAACGATCCAAGGAGAACACTGCCTATGTCCGCTATTATAGAGTTATTGTCCACCCCACTGGACTGAAAATGTATTTATTTTTACACCATGTTGATGTCAACACTTCCCACAAAAGGAATTCAATATCTCATGTGAATGTATGTAACCTAAATAATTCATTTCAGGAAATAGATAACCATACATAGATGGGACAATGACGATCTATGGGTACCTTCAGGGCCACCTCCCTGTTAAGCTCAGAGGGGACCTAATATCATGAGTTGAAATGCTATTGTTAAAGGTTAACCTGCCCCATCTAGAACCAATAATGCTTGAATGATGTTATTTATATATGGTATTTATACACAGATTATCAAGAAACTGACCCTCAAATTGTTAGGGTCAGTTTCTTGATAATATGTGTGAAAATTACAGAAATGTGAGACCTTGGAGATCTAAATTGATTGATAATATTAGACATTTCTATTGGTCTGATGTCAGTACACAGAGAAACCCAGATACAGTTTTCCCTGAACTATTGGTTCCAGTTTTGGATAAACATGCACCTGTCAATAAGATGGCTCCCTGGATTGATGATGAATTAAAATAATGCATTGTTCGAAGAGCAAAAGGAGTGGCCTGGATGCACATCTGTGGACCCTAACTATGTCACTTTAAAAAAAATCCAGGATTATTGACATAAAACATTATGGGGATATGCTCTAGAGTACCGTAATTGCAATATGGGCATCAAGAGATACTTCTCCATCTTTCCTTTAAGCTGAATGTTTTTACAACTGAACCTGTAGATATTGCCAATCTATTTTACTATTATTTTTATTGGCAAACTCATGCAGGAAGCTCAGGCAGGAAATGCCAACACTATACTATGAGCAATTGTATTCATGTATACTAGACAAAATTATTTCTTTGCTTTTACTGTTTTCACTGGCAGCCTATCAGTTTGTTGCAGAGAATGCAAATGCTATTTCTCTATGTACAACTTAAAAAGCGACTACCAGCATGTTTGTTATAGAGATGGGCAACCAACATGCACTCACAAAAATGAGAGACGATTGGCTATAAGATATTGATCAACATAATATCATGGGAGCATTTCTACGAGACTTCATTGCTTCCTTTGATGATATTGATCATAGCTTACTAAGAAGAGAACTTGTTATTATGTTATTGTTTTTTCTCCATCTTCCCTAGCATGGATAGGAAGCTACCCAACCAATAAAACACAGGAGGTTGGACCACTGCTCTTCTCAATTACAGATGATCTCCCACTTGCTTGTATAAAAGCCTGCATGTCTTTGAATGCAGATGATTCAACACTACACGTCTGCACCAACAGTCAGGGAAACAACCTCAGCCCTCAACAAAGACTCGCAAATAGTATATTGGATCACTTGTCCTGAACATATCGAAGTCTAAGAGCCATCCGCTAAGTGTCGTCAAGAGATGCTTTACTTTTTAAACACACAATCTGACCAAACAGGTCCTGAAGATGGCAGTAATCTTAGTCTGACCAGATACTCCAAAGACAAATCTAGGGAAGATACAACATGCAACGACTCTTCTGCCTGGCGGGTGATGAGAAGTTAAAAGCATTACTTGTTTCTGTTGACAAACAAATAACAAATATGATTGTATTCAAAGATTGAATGTTTTTATAGGCAGCTAACACTTGGCTTTAATGAACACACATAACCCACAAGACATGTCAGCATTGGTAACTAAATAATTCCAATCCCAAAACATATTTGAAAAAATGTGCAGTGCTGTATAGAGCTATGGCTGAAAGGAACGCTGTTCCAGGTCATGTCTCTAAAACACTAAATATAGCTAGTTTAAAAAAAATACAAGGGAAACAACCCCTCATGTCCCTTTGCATTCAATCTAAGTATGCATTGCTGACTTATTATTTTATTGTATTAACTTTGTTTTAGAATTTTTTTATTTGTGTTTTGTGATGGTTTGTTCTGTGTCATTTGTTGTGTGTTGACCCAAGGAAGAGTAACAGATTTTTTTGCATCAGCTAATGGGCCTCCTAATAAACCCCTAAATCCTATAGCTCATTCATGTTTGCACCAATTGACTAGTTGCGGACAGGTCTGACTGCTGCCCTTATGCTGTTTGCATCAGGCTGGACACCTCAAGGCCGGCCAGAGCCTTATTCCAAATGGCTCTATTCAGCGCTCGCTAACCTAAAGATTCTGTAAAATGATTCTTTAGGAGATGGATAGCTTTCCTTAAACAATCATCAAAGATGTCCCGGGATCCAGACACGATCAATATGCTCTCCAGTTTTTCGAAACTCTAACCCCTATGTACAAAACCAAGGTCACATTTGGCTAAGCTACCCCCATGCTCAGGTCTCCCAAAATGTCTTTCCTGTCCACTTCCATAACTGTTATTAAGCTGTTGCACTTCAGAGCAGATGCCGGCTTTTATCCAGACCAGAGATGGCAGAAGTGAATCATAATGAGATCCACAAACCCAAGATGAGGGATTCTTTAGCCTATACCGCCCATGTCCAACCAGATGGTGATTATTGGTACACCCCCCCATTACACTATCTCACAACATAGTCAGTAATAGTAAAGAATAGCAAGAAGTACCAGATGTTCTGCTCTTTTCAGTTACAATATCTGCTTGCTTTCTGGTCCCACTCTTGGCTCATCATTACTTTGTTACAGTTTTGAGAGCAGACTTTGACCGTCAGTGGTGTTACACAGGCACTCTTCAGCCATCAATATTTACTCACAGGCATTGTACCATCAGTTACGCCTGTTATTCTCAGAACCGCCCTCACATGTTTCATTCTGGCTCGGCCTGATTTGTGAAACTAAACCCCAGGTCTAAGAGTGGCAGGTGTCCCCTATTGGCCTAACTTGAAGTCGTTGTCCCATCTAGGCCCTGATAGAGGCATGCTCCAGAGCAACCTGAAAGTGACTGAAGAGTTTTTGATTAAGAAGACAAAACTTCCTCAGTAGACAATTGTATCAAAAGTCTGCCAACCAGCCCACAGGCCAAAGCAACTCTGGACAAGACCCGCACACTCTTTGCCAAAGGGAGCTTATAAGTGGGTAGTGGACTGACAATGACCAAACCATGGACCAGCATCTTCAGCCAAAGAAAAAAGCCAACTCAAGCAGAGTTGTAATTTCCCAAGATGGCTTAGACCCGGCACTTTCACTCTAGTGGAACTGAGTTGTATGAGGTACTTTATTGCTCCCCAGGGGGATTCATTATGACATTGTATGCCTGAAAACCTTGGCTACAGTACCTATTAGTTCAGAGATCCCCACATTACACACCATCTGTAGGTTTAAACCTGACCTGATCTATCCCATTGTGCTGGATGGCAAACATTCAGCACTTCATCCTTTGTCTTATGACCCAAATCTATTTTATCCTGGCCCTGAACAGGTATATGGCCGGGGAGATACTTCAGAAGTACTGGCTGGTAAGAGGCAAAGCTATCCGACAGCATCAACACTCTTATCTGCCAATTAGGAAGGTTGTCCGAAAGTATCCAAAATGTACAAGTTACCACTACTTCAACTCAGACTGTAGAAACCAGCACTCTGGTTTTCTAGAGTTAATTTACCCAGTGATATATATGTTCATTTCGGTTCTTATTTTGGTGCTGTCATTCTATCTTAAAGAACATGGGGTGAATTCCAGAAGTGACAATGCTTCTTCTAGTATCTCTGTAGTATCTCTGTTGTTCTTTCTTATCAGCGTCGCCCCACTTTTGGAATCATGGGATCTCATGAATATATCT
The DNA here is from genome assembly GCF_026213295.1 of Gadus chalcogrammus. Taxonomy (NCBI): domain Eukaryota; kingdom Metazoa; phylum Chordata; class Actinopteri; order Gadiformes; family Gadidae; genus Gadus; species Gadus chalcogrammus. The sequence continues at coordinate 22,838,648 of NC_079419.1, read as the reverse complement.
CTCTCTATAGATAGCTGATTTGTACGAGGCTAGAAACTCAAATCAATGTATGAACTGGAAAAGTGAAGACCTTTGGCTGGTTTCATGGTGTACGATACTAGGTTGTCCAGCGATCAGTTTGTCAGAGGGATGGGCACTGGTTCCTGAAGCTTCTCCAGGCAGAAACCGACCGTATGGAGGGCTGGTGTCGACAGATGGAACTGGACCAACAGGCAAATTACCTGACAAATGACAGTATGTCTTTTTTAGTGGCGTATGTCATAATCCATCTGTCAACATGTCTACGTGTGTTTAGACTTCCATGGCAGAGTTCTTGTATTTCATTATTTTTGACAAAAATTACCCAAATCCCATTATGTTCCATCATTCTAACGTTGCATGCAAATAATGGGCGTAATCAGGTTTGTCAAGATATGGCATTCGAAAAATATTAGTTATTCGTATTTAGAAAATGACTGAACATAATACAGTGTTACTTCGGATGCCAAATAGTATAATTTGCAGAAAAATATGTTTAAAATAAGAATGCTATGTTTAATGTCAGATATTGTGTTTTTGTGGTTCCTCCCCACTTTTTTTGCAGTGCTGGGTAAAGTAAGAAGCGCAGTAGGAAGTGCCAAGCTGCTAATGTCACAGAAGTTTCAGCAGTTCAGGAAGCTGTGCGAGGAGAATCTGGTGAGTTTCTCTTTATTTGATCTCTTCTGCTCTCCTCCTTTTTTTAGCCCTGTAGCAGCAATTTATTTATAAGTTATATTTATTTATAACACTAGTCACAGAACGTGGATGTGCTCTAAAGAAATATCTTAAGAAAAGTACAAGGAGACCTTCATAACCCTCTGTAGCCTCTGAGGCATCCTCAACTTCATCCATGTGTAGATGACCATGACAGCCAAGACAAGCATGAATGTCAGTTAAGATCAAACACCATTCAGTAAACAGCACAAAAAAGTGAGAAAAAGAGAGGTTAAAGTTTTCACGCAATTTAAGCAACATTTTCCATGGAAATATATTTGCAGATGAAAACAACCTCAACCTCAGTTAGCAAAGAAATGCATATCTTCATTTGACTCAAAATCGTCTATGTATTTAGAAGGTTGAATGTGAGTTCACTAATAACTCCAAGTGTAAAATAGTGTAACACTTAGTAATGCAGAAACAAATGTAGAGATGATGATAGGTCTATGGATTTATTTTACCACTGTGGATGCAATAAAAAGACTGTGTGGAGAAATGCAAATAATAATTCCCCTCGATATCGCCATTGTATTTTGACATGGACGAGGTGAGGCCATGAAGGACCCAAATGTGATTGGTTGAACAAATGTATTCGCAGGCAAGAAGACCCATCAACAAAAGATATTGAACTTAAGATATTGAATGTCTATGGGAGATATTAAATGGATAGCCTATCAGGAGTGATAGAGAAGTATCACGGTCTAGATGGCATGTTAGTTAGAAACTGACGCAGCTGGATAGTGTGCTGCATATGCGTAATTTCTGTGTTATTTGGACCTATATTGGATTTCATAACTATTTGATCTTAGCTGTGAAAAGTTTGTTTTGGATGTTGACATTTTAGGAGCCAAAGCATATTAGGCTTGTGCATCATTAATACATTAGTGTTGTTGTTTACATTTACATTATATGCAGAGTTTATACAGAACATACAGCCAATGGATTGTATTAGTTATTGCAATATAGATAATATTTTCATGGATGATACAGGTTTAAGCTTTTTTCTGTAACGTTGTTCACTATACATGAGCATAGCATTTATTTATTTTTAATTTTTGTTCATAATGTTCTTGCTACGTTTGCTTAAAAAAAGATTGCTTTTGCACTTTGACGTGCATTGCTACTTTAGTCTTTTGTTATGCGCCTGTTTAATTGTGGAGAAAAACACATTTTTCTTACCGGAATTTACTGTTGTGGAAGAAGCTGTGGACATATTTTGTTATCTAAAAAAAAGCGCTCAGCAACAGAAAGAAATACCCTCAATTGAAATTGCAATTTTTGTGCATGATGTTTGTCATGATAAATAATTAAGAAAAAGGTAAAAAATATATATCCTTAGCTACGTTTCCACCACAGAAACTTTACCCCAGAACTAAGAGCCTTTGCAGGAACAAATGACGTTTCCACTGCTGGAACCAGGGTATAAATTACGTTCCAGGGACATTATTTCTACCAAAAAAATATCCCTGTGGCTTGCATAACCTAAGAATCAGTACGAGACCTGACAATATGAGGTTGAGGGTTGAATCCTTTTCACTGCCGCTGTTCTCATTGGAAAATGCTGCACATTCACGTCATAAAAACTGGTGAGGCTTGCAGTGCTGAACATTTCTGACTGAAGAGCCACATAAGTTTATTTCAGCCATTTCACTTCACATGTTCACTTTGAACAAAGTATTGTTATTGCATCCATAGTGTTGAACTATATTCATATAATTATCGCTTTCTTTTAATGTGTTGATCATTCAATAGCAGTCTGTGCTACAGGCCAATGTTTACTCACAATGCAGGACGTGATTATAGGTTGCTTTTGATAACATGACGTTTCCAGTTGTATCATGAAAGTTTTCGTTTTGTATACCAACTTTCTCCAAGATAGCCTATTTTGAGTTATCGAATGAACAGGGAGACAACTAACATCTCAAAAACAAGTATTATAGAACTCACACCATTTTATCTTATTCCCCCCCATCCGCAAACTGTCATTTTCTACACAATTTTACACTTCTATAAAAAAATCGAATCCATAATAATTAAACTCTTTAAATACATAGGATATTTTGATTAGGTTTTGGAGCATCCACTCATCTATCTGCCACAGCCTTTCTAGGAGTCCATGTTGTGCATGAGTGTGAGCAGTGATGAACAGAAGGTGCTGGGCACTGCTGCTGACTCCTGTGCTGGGCCCTGTATGGCGGCGGGTCAGCTGTTAGGACCGGGACACACTACTGTAGTGACATCGGTGTGATTAGGTGTGGATCGTCAGATCCGATGAGCAGGAGGTAGGCCCTCTGCAGAGCACTGGCGGGCTGGTTGTGTTCGGCTAGTCCCAACGTCCTCACAGTGAAGGCTCGCTGGGCCTGGTAGATGATGGGTGGCTGATCTGGAGGAGACACTGAAGGATACTGACACTCTGTGCAAGACCTGTAGCTGCTGCGAAGTGGCGTGAGAGAGTCCGCAGAGGAACCTTCACGGCCTCTCTCCTGCCTATGTTTCCTCTGCGTGGTAGCACGCTGTTCCCGTCTATGGGCAAACCCCACTGTTCACACATGTATTTGCACAGTTCCCTGAAGGCGTCAGTGAAGGTCTTCCACCGTCTTAACAGGGTGGAGGGGTGGACCACCACTCAAGCGAGGGGGATAATTCGCCTGCAGTCCGAACTTAGAGCCGCTGCCTTCCGACAGCCCCCAAAATCAACTTGCCGCTTTGTGGGACGGATGGTAGGTCTGTGGCTCACAGAGCGCTGCTGATGTAAACAACATAATGTACGCTGGTCTGCCTGTCGGCGAGGGGGACCAGGCCTCAGAAGCAGAGGAAGCTAGCACCCAACTGGGAGTGACATGCTTTGTTTTTCTTTCCTTCCCTAATATGTATATATATATATATATATATATATATATATATATATATATATATATATATATATATATATCTATCTCGTAGCTGGCCAGTGGGTGTGGGGTTTCCAAGCCACCTAGTTGAATGATAAAACCACACAACACAGAGAGCAGGTCCAACTCAGGATGGTTTATTCACCTAGTAAATCAAAACCACCAGGGTGGGGGAAACAGGGTGATCCCCAATCCGTAGTCCTCTCTGTAGCTTGCTAGCCCTAGCTCCCGCCCTGGCTCTGGCTTGTGGTAGCCTGCTCTTTCTTTTAACCGCCAGCACTCCAGCTTAATGGCCTTCAGGCCTGCCTCATTGATTGGAGGAAGTCCATGTATGGCTTGGGGTTGGAGCCAGCAGGTTGCCAGACCTACCACTCCCCTCACTCCTCCCTGGCGTCTGCCACTATATATATATATATATATATATATATATATAAAGATATAACTTATTTTGACTAAATGGCTCTTCTTCTTTACACAGCTTTGCCTTAGGCCTACAAACCTTTGCTGTCATGCAGCACGAGTCGGTAGGCCGTGTGTAGAATTCATTCTTTTTCAGTCCCGTCCATCGCCCTCCCTTCAGCCCCGGGCTTTGTCCGCCTCCATGCAGCATTCCCGTGTCCCTGTTGGCTTGGGACCCTCCTAGACCCCCACTTTCCCTGCTTCCTCCCTACAGTCTATTGTCTGTAAGGAGAAGGCGGAGCAGCTCGTTACGCTCGTGGCAAGGTCCTCTATCGCAGTGCCCGTCCTGCAGCTGTTTCTCCACTTGCAGAAGAGCAAGTCCATCACACAGGGTGTGAAGGCGGTAGGGGCCGGGGAATACGGCGTACTCCTAGACAGCGTTCCTCAGCTGCCTGCTAGCCCTCTCTCAGAGCGCTGTGCGTGTTTCCCACTATAGGATATATACTATATAGGATAAGAGGCTGAGGTGGGGACCTCCCATTCCATTCAAACAGCATCCTCCACCCTTTTTAGGGTTGGGAGAACCTAGGTTGCAGGACCCTGTTGCGAGCACAGCACTGCTACGGGGGCGTCTCTTGGAGATGAGCCATTACTGGATCTTTGCGTGTTCAACAAATCCATTTATGAGCGGAAAATCAAAAATCTCCCTACCAGAAGCGTTGCTCCGAGATAGTGAGAACTGTGTGAGAGGGGGGGCTTTGTCACAAGCGGTGGGGAGAAGTTCCTCTCCCACTCGGTCGGAAGTGACTGACTCCCCATACTTCACACATTAATGTGTTGGAACGTTCCATGGTGATGAATCGTTTTACATTTCTCCCACTTGGCTCCGCCGCGTTGTGATCATGACACAGACAGCATGTCAGCAGAGGCTTCCATAAACCAACAGGGCTGGTTGCTCCTCTGTCCTCCACCGAGCGGCGCTCCAGCTCTGGCTATGGGCCTACCGGAGCCCTGCGTTCCGCAGGCGCCCAGCGGACCTCATCTCTTGTATGTGTTCTCGCTTTGAGGGTAACAGCGGGCACCCACTGGTCAAGAGATGGTTCTCGCGTGGGGCTAGCTGTGTTAGCCTTTTTTCCTGTGTGTTCTAGGATCTTCCCACCGTGTTGGATGCTCTATCCGTTCAGACGGTACTTTATCGGGTTTGTTTCTGACAAATGGAGGAGTGAGATGGCTGCTCTGTCAGCCCATGCTGTTTGTCACAGGGGGGACAGCTTTTCGCGCTGCTTGGACCCAATCCTGTGCTGAGCCCCAAACTGTACTGCAGGCTTTTCATCCCCCACCTCATTCTTGTGAGGCTGAGGCGGACTTGCATCTCCTGTGCTCGATGCGAGCACTGGCGATGTACGATCAACGCTTGCCGACATTCCGTTCCACAGAACAGTTGTTTGTGTATTGTAGCGACGCTGCCAAGGGCCTTCCTCTCTCTAAACAGTCCCACTGGATTTGTGTGGGTGTTTTAGCCCACACTCGGCAGGGCTTAGCTCCACCACTGGGTGTTAGAGCACACTCTACAAGGGGAGTGGCCGCTTCTACGGCTTCACTCAGTGTCTTCCCCCGGCCCCTTTGTTCGCTTCTACATGTTGTACCTCGAGCTGTTGTCTGTTATGCGCATTGTGTTTATTAAGCGGGTTATGTCCGAATTTGTGTACTTTTAGTCTACCGTTGCATAAATTTGGTGTGTTCACCGGCAAGCTAGAGCTTTTTGTCGCTTTGTTAGACAATTTAGCTGGTCTTATTATTGTTACGCCCACTAGCCGGTTTCTCTTATTTCCGCGCGGACATAGGAGCGGCCTTGGTGCTTGTTACAACCTTATTGCTTGTTTCCCACCTACTGTTCCCTCATATTGCTGAAAGAATAGTGTGTAGGCTGAACGCTGCTGTGCGCTGCTTTATATACACGTGCCGTGGGGAATGTGGGAGGGGCCCATGGTGATTGGTACATAACTCCAGTAAACATTTCCTCCCTAATTTGGAGGGGTGGTGGCTCGAGGCAGCCCGCCAGCTCCTCTCCACTCTCTGCCATCATCTTCCAGTGCTGCAGGTTGCCAAAGTGCCCTTGTAAAACCAATGGTGGATCTAATTTACACAACAGTGTTTAACTAAACTATATTTACCTCTGTTTACTTTGCAGTGTTCCTAATACTGGTAATAACAATTTCTAATTATTATCTATTTCTATCTTCTTAACTATAACGGAGGAATACAACTATCCATCTATTATATTGTGCAAATGTATACTGTATGCATTATATAATGCATGGTTGGTCAAAGAAGTTCACATGCAAATATATATATATACATCCCCCTGTATAAGCGCAAACTTGGTATTTTCCCGTTAGTGGCATGCAATACCGTCTTAGGCGAGCCTGACGTTATCTACCTACCTACCAACCACTACTGCAGTAGTGTATACATTATCATTGACTGCGACAACACAGTGGGTTAATTACTCTTGTTACATGCATCGCATAACAAAACAACTACCACATCTCTAACTCACGATCTGCCAATATGCCGTCCCACGAGCCTCTTCCGTTCAGGGTTTTTTCAGTGCGTACCACCAGGCCTGGAAAATGCTCTAGGGGAAACGCTGTATTCCTTTATTGATCATGGTTGCGATCATTTTATAGAAAGGTGGCATATTGTTGAAGGCTTGTTCATCATGTAAAGGTGGTAAAAGTAATTTCTGGTGACCCCCCGTGGAATAGCTCCTACCCCAGGTTAAGTGTGTCCTGGACACAACCCCCTCCCCCCACATGTTGAATAGCTCCGGGGTATGTGAGTCCTGGAATCACAATAATTCTCAGAGGCCCATGCTTGGATTCTCACTGTGTGGAGCAAACATGACAATGACCATTGACCTAAATTTCATGTAGGTTTGAATAATTTGGGATTGTGTGTGACCCTGCAATGTCTTTTATCATTAGTCTTTTGACTGCCTTCCATTCAAATCTTTTTTATTGTCCTACCTGCATCCATCGCATCTTCACCTATCATGTCTCATTCTTTCTTCTTTTATCTTTTGATTTTTTTTGTCTTCTTTTGTTAACAAACTGCATCCACATGACTTGTATCATTCCAGCCTACCTTTTAACAACCCCATTCATCTCTGTTGTTTTCTCTCTCTTTTCCCCGTCAGAACCCCAATGCTCATCCAAAGCCAATGTCCTCCGACCTGGCTGGCTTCTGGGACATGCTCCAGCTCTCCATTGAGAATATCAGCCTTAAGTTTGATGAGTTGCTCCAGATCAGGGCTAACAACTGGAGGCCTTTGGACCCGCCTGAGAGGAAGGTATAAACAATGTCTGGACGGATGGCCAGCTGACCCTATTTGATGCATTTATAAACTTAAACAGTATTTCTCTAATGACAATAATGACAATCTAATAATGGATGGGTCGGGAATAGGGGATGGGTTGAATCGTTTCAAACCAATATTTGGGGCACCCAACATAATTTTTTAATAATAAATAACAATAATTATTATTTTCAAGACCTATTGAAATCTATATATTTTTATGATAAAATCCGATCCATCGTTCACTCAAGCAGTGGCGGCTCGTTCATAGAGGGCGCTGGAGCGCCACCCTCCCGCCGACCTGCCTGCCTGTTTTTATTTTTTATTTAATATAATAATCTTTTTCATTTTGAAAAAATAATCTGTGTTAATTACATGCTAATAATGATTTTACTTTTAGAACTCTCCAGAATGATATTTGCATGCCGTTTCACGTTCAACGTTTATCGTTGGGTGTAGTAGCCAATAGGCTGTCTTCCCAGTGCTCCAGTTCGTTCAGCTCAACCGTACTGGAATTTGAGCCAATGGAAAATGGTTAAGCCCCGGTTGCTATGCAAAAAAGTACATATTTCGTACATATAATATATCAGCTTCGTTTAATTTTATGGTTTGGGGCTCTGAAAATAGCATCTTCGATCAAGTCACGTTCTACTTTCTAGATCGTGACTGTACCTTGCAATTCCGTTGTGTCTTTTAAAGAAGTTCCTTTTAGTCGGCGATCAAATTCAGACAAATTGCCATTAAAACAATCAGAACCTCCAAGACCAAATGTAATAATTAAACAGGTTTCTACAAAGGGGAGGATGTCATACACCCGAGGAAACCCTAACCCTAAGAAATTGGTACGAGAGAAAAGGCAGCTGTGGTCTAGCAGGCTGTGAAGAAGCTAACGCAGTGTTCTGCTCCCCCTGCCTCCTCTTCCACCCTGACGGCCGCACGGCAGACAGGACTGCGCGGGTATTTCTATGTACCTCTGTGATAACTTATTTTACTTTTGTAAGACAATGCTTTCAAGGTCAGTCAATAAATACTTGACTTAGTATACTGCCCCTGTCTTTATGTTGTTGCCGGACATATTTTCTCCTGTTAATCTATTTTACTGCATACATTAGATTCATGTAAATAATTAATTGTGGATTGCACCATTTTTGGGTGCCCTGGTTAGTTTTCCCCAAGGGCCAAATAAGGTCAAGGATGCCAAGTCAAGGACCAAAATGTCCAGGGGTTTTTCCATTGCGCCAATAAAAGCTGTTTTATGTGCAAGACTAGTTCTTACTAGTCTTGGTAGTAAGCTGTTTTATGTGCAAGACTAGTTCTTACTAGTCTTGGTAGTATTATTATAAGCAGTAGCAGAAGCAGTAGCAGCAGCAGTAGTAGTAGTCTTGGTAGTTTTAATAATGGTCACACAAGAAAAAAAATACACAAAATAGGTCGAAAGCATTTAATTATTTACTTTTCCTACTAGTTCCTCAGTGTTGAACACGATATCCCCGAAGGGTCTTATTTTCGATGATGACCGGCGTTCTATACATTATCCCGCTTATTACACGGCTTCTTGCCAAGACGAAAAAATAACTTCACAGTGTCTTCTTACAATTTATTTGTTATCATTCTGCTTCTGCGTTGATCAGCAGAGAAGCATTGATCAGCAGAGAAATAGTTTACCAAAGACTATGACGTCGCTTTGCAACCAAGTACGCTGGGGTTGATAACTTAGCGGGCTACTTGCGGACTGATACGAAAGACGTGAATCAGAGGCAAATAAATTCACTTTCTTTGACAGTGGTCAATTATGCTTAGCAACGGCCAATTATCCAAAAATAATTAACCACCAAACGCTGGGAAATAGCCGTGTAATAAGGAAAAATATTACAGACTGAAATGTTGCAACAGAATTTTAGTTTATAGGAACAGTGGGATGGAGTAGGTAGAGAACTAGTCTCTGGCCATGCACACTTTCTCTATCTCACTCACCAAGCCTACTTCTGCATTCGGCAATCTGTACCCCAATACAGATGACATAAGCCCATATAGGGGTCGATGCATTCAACCACAGTAGCTGTTGCTAACAAAGGAAAACCTGCAAAAGACCAACTCACACAAAGGAACCCATCATTATGTCCATGTTTTTACTCTCCCTTTCTTCAATTCCCCCCCAGGAGATATGGCGCCCGCCACCAGTCCAGAAGAAGCCTCCAAAGGGGCCCCAACACCACCACCCCCCCCTGGCCAGAGACCGATCCCTGGAGAGCTCTGAGAAGCAGAAGCAGGAGGCACGGAAGCGCCTTATGGCCGTCAAGCGAGCGGCCTCTGTGCGGCAGAACTCTGCAACTGAGAGCGCCGACAGCATCGAGATCTACATCCCGGAGGCACAGACTAGACTATGAGGAGAGAATGGATTGGCACTCGATGCTGTCACACACTAACACACAGGCCTCAGTTACACCTACACAGCTACACTTACAATGGCATGTGATCGGCTATGCTAGTTCAGAACACAGACCTCACATCCAGACGTTTACACTAAAATCCTAAATTGAATGTTTTTAAAACCTGGTTAGTTTTTCTAACCGTTAATGCTATTTAACAATTATTCCCCAAAGCTGAGGTGAATAATTGTTTTAGTATATACTACACGTGAACACTTAACTCAACTACAAATAAACAAGATAACACTTTTTGCTGGGATTTATTTGTTTTTATTAGCGGTTTATTTGTTTCTATTAGCCTGACGAGACGACCATCACGTGCACTATTTTGCGATGAAAACAATATCTCGAGTTTGAGATCTCAATCATGGGATATTGTAACCAGACTCTTGCCAGATGAATTTCATTCAACCTAGCTCCACTCATCCATCTGGGATCAATCCATTGGAGAGGTGTTTAAGAAGGCTGGGCCTTATCAAAAATCCTTGCATATGATTGGATAAACCACTAGTCCGTCATCTTTATTGATGTGCTACTTCAACCACTCACATCAAAACCAACCTATGATGCTGATGAGAGCGACGCAGCCCTTCTCTGATGTTCTTTTAAAGAAAGAATATTCGCTAGATTGGACAACATTGATGAAATAGCAGCATCAATGTTGACGCTTGCTTCCTTGACGCGTGCCGCAATTGTCGTCTGAATCAAAAAAACCATAACCTCTACCATTCGATCTGGTCCCCAAATCCCGCTCAACGGGAGCGATCCCAGATGGATGAGTGGAGCTAGTTGGAACGAAATTCACCTGGCAAGAGTCAGATTAGGGATATTGCCCAATACCCCGAGATAGCGAACCAATCAAATTGCGCCATCTTAGGAGGTTCACGTGTAGCATATACTAATATGTATTATCAGATCACAAAGGTAAAATATAAACAAGTGGAATTGAGACCGCAAATTTCGGGAACATGCCTCTGCATTTGCAAACTTTGCATACTGCATACACATGTTTCAGCCTTTACGCAAACAAATAAATGGATTACATTGCATAAATAACATACACACTATGACTACATACTACACAGACCGAAAGAAAAACACATCTTCAAATATTGGACCAACATGTTACACTGGTCCACACACTTAAACACCACTTGTACACTAAATTACTATTGTTTTAGAGCCATATGAACACTATTAATATAGTGAAGAAAAAATAGAGGTAGATGTTTTTACAATTGATTCTTCTCTATATTTAAGTCTTAATCTCTTCCCACATTCTTCTCCTCCCCATAATGTCCTTAAAAAAACTTTCCTAACATTTTCCTTACATTACGCTTTCTTAACACTACCCATTATTGTTACCCTCACCATATATTATTGAAAGTCATAGATCATTTTGAATGTTCAGTTACAATAAACAAAAGTTCAGTTTTGTAAATGTAATTTATTGGCGTTTCTTTATCACAGTAATTTGGCTAAATACTAGGTTGCACACTAGCAATATTAATTGACCATGAGATGGTACTGATTATATGGGACAGATAGGATCTTATAACTATTAGCAAAAGGGAGTGAATGATATGGATGTGGTTTTCCTACAGTTTGTTAATGGTTGGCTGGTCTGTCAGCGTTGTACCACTACAATGATATACTCATTAACTAGTATGCCATCAATTGTTTTTATATTAATTATGGTTTACTTTTTATGGCCTGGTCTGCTTCCTCGAAATGACACTTGTTACATATAGTTTGGGTTTTATTCTTTTCTGTTTGTGTATATTTTTTGTATCTATAATGGTGTCTTTTTTTACAGGATATTGTGGAAAAGTGGATGCCATTGATTTAAATATGAAACAAATCAAAATAAATCAGCAATAGGGATTGGTGAGCTAAACAGATTAAATTATGTGTATACAAAAATATTGTTCAGTTGCTTTGAAGACGAGTCATTTGTGCATGAATATGTTAATACGTGTAGATAGGGTGATAATGTTACTTAGAATTGTGTTACCCATGGTAAAAAAAACAATGAAAATAAAGGGGACAATGAGCCATAAGTCTTAGTCTGAAATATCACTATCAATAAAACGGCATAAACAAATATTCCTAAAAACGTCTCAGTAAAAACTGAAGTTGATTCAGCAGAGGCAGCCGCTGATTACACTACATGTGCCAGCCGCATTCCACATCTCTTGAGGCATGGGTGGTTGAACTAGAGAAATGTATACACACATACATGCAGATAGGCCTACTCAACAAAAATTGATAGAAATCATTCATTTAGACTCTTAGACCCAATGGAATACCATTCATCCATCAGACAATTCATTCAATTTTAAATGAATACGTTTCAAATTTGACTCCATGCAGAGGAAATTAGTTAAATTCCTCAATTCTTTCTGAACAACGCTTGCTTAAGTAATTACCAAATTGCTTTGGTAGATTATTAAACTTCCGAGCCCTCTTCTCATTTCATTTATTTGAATTGAAGCTTCAGCCAGAATTTCCAAATCCACTTTGAATTATGTGTTTAGAAGATGGGAAATGGGGAAAGGCTATGGGTCTCCTTTGTCCCTTGAACCCAACAAGCCTGTCTCCACCAATGGAAGGAAATAAAGCATTCAAAAGATTCAAAAGATTCAAGATGGCTTTCAGTGGACTGTTAAAAACAACCAGACATCTACGTATGTAGTAGGGGAACCCAAACCATAAGACCCTGATGTTGAGCATCTCCTCATGATCTAGCTTCTGACCACTTGGGGTACTCCAGCAATGGGATACTCATAATGTGATGACAAGGGGAGGAATCTGAAGGATAGGGTCCAAGTCATCAAACCTGACTTGGCATTCTGGGCTCAACTTGTGGATTAGTCAAATTAAACACTTAAGAGTCTTGATAGCAAATATCCCACATTTGGCCACCAACAATGCTAAAGATGTTTATTCTGGGGATCTCATGGCACAGAGAACCAGACATAGAGTGTGCATAATAAAGTGGTTCAGTGAGGGCAACAAGGAATATATAATGGCCTACAAGACAGGGGAGAAGAATGAGAAGACCGGTAACAAGAAGGCAAGGGCTCAGTAACAGGCGGGGAGTCAGACAGCAAGGGGTCACTAACAGGCTGGGTAACAGACAGGGAGTCGGACATCGAGGGCTTGGTAACAGGGCAATCAGACAAACAGGCTGTAATCGAAAGAAGATGCAGTTATTTTCGCCTCCATGGGGGGGCAGCCGCGAACTCGCAGCAAGCCGCAGCGAGATTGTTCTCAAAAAGTTCTTGAGAGGCCAGAGTTGCATTTCTAATTCTAATTCTGTTTTTGTCCTTTGACAATATCTATTATATGGATAACAAACATGCGTAATGGTCACATTAAACGCAACTGTTCGTTGGTCCGTGCATGAAGGGTTAGGGTTAGGGCTTTGGATAACTTAACGGTTTGAATAAGGGTTAGGTTAGGGTAACCTAACACTTATTACCACCGTTATTCACACCAATACATCCTGGCGAACATAACGCTGTTTTAACTTATTGTATCCAAGCTTGTAATTGGCTGAAGCTTAGAGCAGCCAATGGGTTGGACATCCCCTATGTTGGCTACCTGGAGTTAGATGTCGAGCTCTGTGGCACTTCAGTGCCGCGGTGTGGGGTTTTGGTGGTGAAAGATCCTCCGGGAGCGGTGTCTGCTCAGGTTCCTGGTATTCTGGGGATGAACATTATTCGTCGATGTTATCAGGTGCTCTTTGGACAGCATGGTCTGGCTTTGTTCAATTTGCTCTCTGTATCAGATGCACCAGAGACAGTTACGCAGGCACTACAGAAGTGTCATCAGGCCAGCAGGCAAGCCCCTCAGCACGCAGCAGGCCAGGTCAAGGTTCGGGGTGGGAAGGCATGCCGTATCCCTGGTGGTACGATGACAATAGTTACAGCAACATGCTCCGAGCAGTACTCAGGTACTAGGGTATTGTTTGAGCCTTTGGAGTCTGGCCTACCTGCTGGGCTGCTTGCTTCACATGCATTGGTTCGGGTAGTACGAGGCACTGCGTACATCCCGATTGTAAATGTTGGCTCCACTAGTGTTTTGCTGTACCCTCGTACTGTGGTGGGCACCTTGGATGAAGTCCGGGTTGTCAGCCTGCCTGCAGGGGTCACCGAGACGCCAACAGACGTCGCCACCGTGGCTTCCCAGGCCACGTCTGAAGTCGTGCCGGATCGGATTGGGGCTTTTGGACCGACTGAAGATCGGGGTAAGGTTCAGTCCCTTCTTAGGCAGTACGACTCTGTCTTTTCCTCCCATGAGGGAGATCTGGGATGCACCAACCTGATCAGCCATGACATCCCGCTCTTAGACAACGTGCCTGTCAGGCAACGCTATAGGCGCATCCCGCCGTCCGAGTACGAGGTGGTTAAGGAGCATATTAACCAACTGCTTGAAAATCAAATCATCAGAGAGAGTAGCAGTCCTTATGGTGCCCCAATTGTGCTTGTGAAAAAGAAAGACGGCAGTTTAGCATGTGCGTGGACTACCGCCAGCTCAACAACAAAACGCGGAAGGATGCTTTTCCCCTTCCACGCATCGAGGAATCTTTGGACGCCCTGACAGGTGCCCGCTGGTTCTCTACTCTTGACTTGGCCAGCGGGTATAACCAAGTCCCGGTCACAGAAGCAGACAGGCCCAAAACCGCCTTTTGCACCCCGTTCGGCTTATTCGAATGGAACCGCATGCCCTTTGGGCTTTGCAACGCCCCCAGCACTTTCCAGAGGCTGATGCAGCGAATGTTCGGTGACCAACAATGTCAATCGTTGCTCCTGTATCTGGATGACATCGTGGTCTTCTCCTCCACGGTGGAACAACACCTGGAGCGGCTGGAGATTGTACTGGGGCGGTTGCAGGAACAAGGCCTGAAGGCTAAGCTAAGCAAATGCGCGTTCTTCCAGCCGAAGGTGCGGTACTTGGGCCATGTGGTCTCTGACCAGGGAGTATCCACCGATCCCAGCAAGCAAGAGGTAGTTGCCAACTGGCAGCCTCCCACCACCATCGCTGACCTACGCTCATTCCTTGGCTTCGCCAGCTATTACCGCCGCTTTGTGGAGGGGTTTGCCAAGTTGGCGGCCCTCTACACAAGCTGGTAGCAGAACTAGCTGGTAGGAAGTCTAGGGGTGTGGTGCGAATAGTGGCGGAGCATTGGTCGGATGAGTGCCATCGCAATTTTGAAGCATTGAAGACCAAACTTACCACTGCACCTGTGCTAGCCTTCTCCGACTTCTCCTTACCTTTCATCTTGGAGGTTGATGCGAGCTATGGTGGCCTTGGAGCTGTGCTCTCACAGGAACAGAATGGGAAGGTCAACCGATAGCTTATGCTAGTAGGGGGTTGAGGCCCACAGAGCGAAATATGTCGAACTACAGCTCCATGAAATTTGAGTTTTTAGCTCTCAAGTGGGCTATGTCAGAAAAATTCAGGGAGTACTTGCTTGGTTATAAATGCATTGTTTACACCGACAATAATCCCCTCAGTCACTTGTCTTCTGCCAAACTCGGTGCCACCGAACAGCGTTGGGCAGCACAATTGGCAGCTTTTGATTTTGAAATAAAGTACCGCTCTGGGAGGAGTAATAAAAATGCTGATGCTTTATCTCGGAAGCATCCACCTGGGCCAACGAACCTAGAGGTGATGTTTCCTGGTACCTCAGTCCCTGAGCCCTTGCGGCAGGTCCTGCAGCGTGAAACCACTCCCGCCAATCAAGCTGCTATTGCTGCTTTGCCCCATCATGCACCTTCTGACCTCCAGGCACTTCAACAAGCTGATCCTGTCCTTCAGGAGGTTTTAGCATTTTGGGGGCGGCAGCAGAGTCCCAACTATCAGGAGCGGAAGCACTTGTCTCCTCCTGCACTGACCATTATAGGTCAGTGGAAACGGCTGGTTGAGCAGGAGGGTGTTCTCTTCCGGCGCATCTTCCGTCCTGATGGCGCCGAAGCGGTGCTTCAGCGTCTGCTGCCTGCCACGTTAAAGCAAGAGGTGCTGGCTCAGGTTCATCAAGGGCATGGGCATCAGGGTGTGGAGAGGACATTGGAGCTAGTGCGGCAAAGGTGCTACTGGCCAGGCATGTCCTCAGAGGTGGCACAGTGGTGCAGAGAGTGTGAGAGGTGTCAAGTTGCTAAGGACACACCCAGACCGCCTCCCAGTTTCATGGGGCATTTGTTGGCTTCGCGTCCCAACGAAATCTTGGCCATTGATTTTACCTTGCTGGAACCCAGCCACAACGGGTTGGAGAATGTCTTAGTCATGACAGACGTTTTCAGTAAATACACCTTGGCTGTTCCTACCCGAGATCAACGAGCCCCAGTTGTTGCTCGGACTTTGGTCACTGAGTGGTTCTATAAGTTTAGCGTTCCTGCCCGTATCCATTCTGATCAGGGCCGCAACTTTGAAAGTTCCCTCATTAAACAGCTCTGTGTACTTTACGGTATTGAAAAATCTCGCACCACTCCATACCATCCCGCCGGTAACGGCCAATGCGAAGGCTTTAATCGCACTCTCCACAACTTATTGCGTGCCTTACCTGCATCTCGGAAAAGAGACTGGCACTCTTGCCTGCCACAGGTGCTCTACTCGTATAACACCACTCCCCATCAGTCCACCGGCGAGTCTCCATTCTACCTGATGTTCGGGCAAGAACCCAGGCTGCCGGTTGATTTTCTCTTGGGTAGAGTCTTAGACCCTGTGGGTGGCGAGGTCCACGAGTGGATCCAAGAACATCAAAACCGGCTCCAGCTTGCTTTTGACGGGGCCCGGGAAAGGTTGAAGGTGGCGGCAGAGCGCAGAAGGAGGAATCATGATAATCATGTTCGGGATGACCAACTAAAGGTGGGGCAGTTGGTGTGGCTGCGCGATCATAGTGCAAGGGGGCGCCACAAGATACAGGATCTGTGGGGCCCTGTGGTGTACAGAGTCGTAAAGGCACCCCGAGAAGGTGGTCCAGTGTACACCATCGCACCGATGGACGACCAAACCAAAGTTCGGCAGGTCCATCGAACACGGTTGAAAGCCATTGCCGGAGCTGCCCCTCAGGGTAGTGCATTGCCCCCTTGTCCACCCCCTCTTGACCGGCCTCGGTCAGAGGATGAGTTGCCGTTTGACGGAGACTTGTTTATGTTGGGGCCGGAGACCCCTGTTTCTGCCCCTGCTCGCACAGCCGTGGTGACTCAAACCACCCCTCGGTTGCTGCTCCCACCACCTGACTCTGCTGGGTCAGAGTCGTCAAGCGCTCCCTCGACTGCAGTGGCAGATCCACCCTCCATTTCCCTGGCCGTTCCATCCACCAGTTATGCGGCTGAAAGTGAAGTACGCCGGTCAGCCAGGTCGACGGCTGGCCAGCACCCAAACCTCTATCATCTTCCGCGACCTGTAGGGAACTTGGCATCTGGGGCTGCAAATCCCCCTGGTCCAGTGTCAAATGCCGTTACTGCGCTCTTTAGGCCGTGGAGTTAGTTGGGTGATCCTCTGGATCAGTTGTTCCATCGTCGGGACGACGATGAATGTAGCAGGATGGGCCTTTAATTAGTGCTGCAGTACCGGCCTATCACTGTTGGGTGCGCTGCCTATAAAGGTGGGTGGTTGTGCACTGGGAGCACTCTTGCCTGGGAGCTCCTGGCTACCCCGCCCCCTGTTGTCACCGAAACCTGATCGCCTCACCTGATCGCCTTTTAGTTGGATCGTGCAGCTCGCCGTTGTTTGGTATGTAGTGGTTGTGTGCATCTGTGTACCTTCTAAACTTTGCACAAGTCCTCAACATTGGCTTCCATCCCTCAGGCAGTTTATTGGCCGGGTCTTCCCTCTCCCGTATCGACCCCAGTTGTAGGGCGTGCGAGTGTTTCCTCCTCTACCTGTTGCAGCGGGGAGCGATCCGCTGTAGATCGAGTTGCACTTGTAATGGTGTTGCTCGCTACAGGTGACCCCCTTCCTCCCCTTTGATGTTCATTCAACTCCTGGCGGTGTGTGGATAAGATGACGCTAACCCAAGTTATTACAGTTGTTGTTCAGCCTCTAGAACAAATGTATTTTTCTATGGCAGGATTGACGTGTGTGTGGGCGGTTTCTGCCAGCACGTCCCCCCCCCTCTTCACGCTGCTGTTGGCCGGCTGCTGTTTTGTCCACTGGTTATATAGCCAACACATCGATCCTACTCTGCATCTCCTACTGTGCTGTACCTGCCCCGAGTATGGTGATTGCTGCCTCACCCTAAGTCTCATTATCTTGATCCATTCATTTAACCGACTTCCAACTGATCTTATTGATGATATTATTTGTGTTTTGTGGGTTGCTTTGCATGTTTGTTTTGGTATAATTCGTTTTCTTAGTTATTTTGGTTTGGCTTAATTGCTTTACTTATCCATGATATTATTTGTGTTTTGTGGGTTGCTTTGCATGGTTGTTTTGGTTTAATTCGTTTTCTTAGTTATTTTGGTTTGGTTTAATTGCTTTACTTATTCATTTGGATTTATCAGTTTGGATAAATCTCCTTTACTTTTGATTTAAACCCCATTTAGTTATTTGCTCTTCCCTTTTTGTGTATTTTGTGTGTGTGTGTGTTCGCTTTAGTGTGTTTGTGTGAACATATTTTATTGAGAAGTCATGCTTAAAGATTATATATATTAATTAAAAGGAATTGAATTTGTATGCTGGACCCAGTCTCAAGCTTTCATTAGTGAACGAACTTGTGTGCTTTAACTTAGGTTAATCTAACTCTCCAGGTGAAATTCCTGGGGTGGCGTTGTTGGCAACTTGTCACTAGTTCTTTAACTGAACTTTATCTTATTGTTTCCCCGACCCCCGAATGCCACATATACTTATTCAAAGTAAAATAATAATCCCCCTCAAAATAATCCCTCTCATCCGCCAACAGCCAACGCTTCACTATTTTACACCTGGATTAAAATTCCAAACTCCATGATGATTAAATCCACGAGGACATGTGATATGTTCTCGTTCTAGTCCTCGATATCAAGCCTACTTCCCGGGTGCAACTATTGGCGTTATAACCGATTTTGTTTGTCACCAAATTGTTTCCTTTTCTTAATTGGTAATGCAGCTGATTTTAAAGACCTCGACCCTCCTGTATCCGCACTGGTCTATGTAAATGTGACCGGCTGAATCTGCGTTGTGTTTCTTTTTTTACTGAATGACGTGACCCACGATCTGTCCGGACTCGGGAACTCCGACGTCCATTTATTCGTTGCTGAATCTGAATACACACATGAACAAATAGCTTCCTCTTAGCACTTGTGCCCTTACTCCAACTCCACTCTTCCCAAGGGAATCGGAAAAAAGGGAGCACATACAATATTATAATAAAAATTATTGAAATCAAAGAAATAAAAGACAGACCTGCATACACACATGAACAAATAGCTTCCTCTTAGCACTTGTGCCCTTACTCCAACTCCTCTACGAAACACATATGGGGGGAAGGGGAACTGGCATGACTACACGAGGGTCAGGTGCATGCTAGGACATCGCAACAAAACACAAAGTTCCCCAAACACTGAAATCTATCTAATAACTATAGATAAATATATACCCCAGACTTCCAATTAAACAATGTATAATCAAAATAACTAATATAAATAATGATAAGCAATAAGATGGTCAAAGATTTAATTACAAAATAAATGTACACACCTCTTCCCAAGGGAATCGTAACAAAGGGAAGAGGGCAGGCGGCGCGGGAAACTTATGGGGTTCTCTGGAATGTGGGCAGGAGTACAGAAGGAGGTGGAGCCAAATCAAAGAACAAAATCAAATAGAACATAAGGCGGCATGGAAAGCTAAACTTCAGGTAATAGAAAGAAAAACAAAGGCAATTTTGTAATTTAAAAGATATAACACCCTGTTACACTCACCCCCCAGAATTAAACAAACATTTGAACCATAAATAAAACTTGCCCAGACCGGACTGTAAACTGACCACAAGAAAACCAAGACTTCGGCAATAGGTGCCACCCAATAAAGAGTTAAGAGTACCCAGAGGTTAGCTAAGCCCCTGGGAACACTATAGACAACGTGAAGTGCCATTTACACCACACATACTTAGGCCATACTCGGACCGGGCAAATAATAACAAATAAAACAAATAAACAAATAAATAAAAACAATAATAATACACTTGCCATGGGTAAAACCAGGAGACACATGTCATATAAGCTCAAACATGGACTACAGTGGATACTGGCCGAACACCCAGAACCGTTTCCAGTTGTGCCATGGACTCTATGAACCTAAAGACCGGCTTGATAACTCTCCCAAATCTTGAAGTGTGGCGATCACTTGTCTGAGAACTCTGAGGATGAGCATCAATTACCGGAGACACATGGGGCTCAGAGGAGGGGGATGACAACGGGGTAACACTAACAGCACCAGCAAGCCCATCCAATGCAGGAGGGATCATCAGAATAGGTAAGTCATGACTGCGAGTGTCATCCTCATCCCTGACTGGGGACTGTTCACGGACCCACGAAGCTGTACGGTCATCGCTATCCTCACTGACTCAGGAGAGCGAAACAGCCATAGTGGGATCAACTGCACCACAGTCTGTCTCAATTGCTGATGCCTCACACTCAGGTAAGTTTGACTTGGGGCAGCCATCATTCACACTACTGACGCCCAGGGTATCCAGACTCTCATCCAAGGGGAGGAAGCTGACCTGGAGCAGGAGATTCCGGTGCACCACCCTCTCATGTCCGACTCGATCCCTGATCTTATAGATGGGGAGAGAAGGCTTGGAGGCCACAACCGTGTGAACAACCGGCTCCCATTTGTCAGCAAGCTTACGCTTCCCTCTGCCACCCTTGTTTGCCAAAAATAACCTGGTCACCGACAGAGAGAGGCAGACCCTTGACCTTTTTGTTGTACTGGTCAGACTGGTGTTTCTGCTGAATAGCAGAGTTCTTCTGAGCCAGGAGCATAGCAGAGTGGAGGTCGCTCGCCAGAGACTTCACATAGGCATCATAGTCACAGACTGTTTCGTCACGGAAGACATTCTTGAATAGGAGGTCAACCGGCAGCCGAGGGACCCTCCCAAACATCAAATAGAATGGAGCAAAGCCAGTTGTCTCATGTGCCGTACAATTATAGACAAACGTCATCGTCTGGACCATTTGGGGCCACTTCTGTTTGGATCTGGGAGGGAGAGACCGTAGCATGTTGCCCAGAGTGCGGTTAAACCTCTCTGTGCCGCCGTTCCCCATGGGATGCTATGGGGAGGTCCGAGACTTGTTGACACCAGCCAGCTCCAGAAGTTCAGCAATGAGCTCGCTCTCAAAGTTCGCACCCTGGTCAGAGTGGAGACGCTGAGGGAAGCCGTAGACACAGAAGAAGTTGTCCCAGAGCTTCTTCGCCACTTTTCCTCCTTGGATAGTGGATAAAAGAAATAGTAAATACTACCACTGCTACACAACCATAACACGCATATCCCTGCGCTAAAAACCTTCATATTCACCCCGGTGATAAGTCAGCGTCATGGCCCGTACCAAGCAGACCGCTCGTAAGTCCACTGGAGGAAAGGCTCCACGTAATCAGCTGGCCACCAAGGCGGCCCGTAAGAGGGCCGCCTCCACCGGCGGCGTCAAGAAGCCCCATCGTTACAGGCCCGGCACCGTGGCCCTGCGTGAGATCCGTCGCTACCAGAAGTCCACCGAGCTGTTGATCCGCAAGCTGCCCTTCCAGCGCCTGGTGAGGGAGATCGCCCAGGACTTCAAGACCGACCTGCGCTTCCAGAGCACGGCCACCGGGGCCCTGCAGGAGGCCAGCGAGGCCTACCTGGTGGGTCTGTTCGAGGACACCAACCTGTGCTCCATCCACACCAAGCGTGTCACCATCATGCCCAAAGACATCCAGCTGGCACGCCGTATCCGCGGGGAGCGCGCCTAGAAGGGCATCGCGCCGCACAGCTTTTTTTATTTCAATGTTCTACCTTATACTCTTTGTTTTTATTTTTTATAACCCCCCCCCCCCCCTTTCCTGTTCCCATCCGTCCGTCCCCCTGCTTGCTTGTTAGACGTTAGTGGCATCATAATAATCGAGACATAGAGATATCTTCAGTTCACACGTCGGCACTTCATCTGCGCCAACATTTATTTTATTTTTTTGTGAAGGGTACCCATTTGTGCAGGTGCTGGGTTTCACCGGTCACACACACACACACACACACGTACACACACACCTTGCTCATCCCTCTAGGTTGAGCCGCCAAACGGGACGCCTCCCAACCAGCGTGGGGAGGCGGAGGCCATAAGAGGGGGGTCCGGTGAGGGGCGGGGGGGCGGGTGGCGCTGTTCAGCTCGGGGGGCTGGTCTGCTTAAGGGGAGCGGCAACTTCCACAGCAGGGTGCTACTTGAACTGGCCCCCCGCTCTGTGTGGGTCACTCCCTCTTCGCTGCTCTAAACGGCCTGCTCTAGTGCCCTCAAACGCCAACCAAGGCGTGCCCCCTGGGCTCTTGTCATCCGGGTCACGGCACCAAGTGTGACCGGCTGAATCTGCGTTGTGTTTCTTTTTTTAATGAATGACGTGACCCACGATCTATCCGGACTCGGGAACTCCGACGTCCATTTATTCGTTGCTGAATCTGAATACACACATGAACAAATAGCTTCCTCTTAGCACTTGTGCCCTTACTCCAACTCCTCTCTTCCCAAGGGAATCGGAACAAAGGGAGCACGTACAATATTATAACAAAAATTATTGAAATCAAAGAAATGAAAGACATACCTGAATACACACATGAACAAATAGCTTCCTCTTAGCACTTGTGCCCTTACTCTAACTCCTCTACGAAACACACAGGGGGGGAATCGCAACAAAACACAAAGTTCCCCAAAACACTGAAATCTATCTAATAACTATGGATAGATATATACCCCAGACTTCTAATTAAACAATGTATAATCAAAATAACTAATATAAATAATGATAAGCAATAAGTTGGTCAAAGATTTGATTACAAAATAAATGTACACACCTCTTCCCAAGGGAATCGGAACAAAGGGAAGAGGGCAGGGGGCGCGGGAAACTTATGGGGTTCTCTGGAATGTGGAGGGAGTACAGAAGGAAGTAGAGCCAAATGAAATAACAAAATCAAATAGAACATAAGGCGGCATGGAAAGCTAAACTTCAGGTAATAGAAAGAAAAACAAAGGCAATTGTGTAATTATAATTTAAAAGATATAACACCTTGTTGCATAAACAAAATGCACTTTGGATCCTACAACATGGAGCCTCTACACTAGTTGTGCCAGCGGAGCTTACATGCGATAAGAACTCAACCAGAATTCCCAGTCCAGCTGTTCTCCTCCCCCTGGTCCTCTCGTCGTCATCAACCATAACATTAGGACGGGTAAGCCTCCGCCAGAACTCACTGACATCAGACATTGAGAGGACGGCTCCATTTAACTTGGTGTCCCATCACAGTAGGCCGCAGGAAGCATGTCAAAAAACAATTATTCACTAGTAGAATGTAGACTAGTTTCTAGTCCCCATTTTTTGTGGGATGGAGGTGTACATTTGTGGCTAAAGGTGTGTAGACACAGCTGGCCTGTGGCCACGTTTTTGAAGTCTGGGGTCAAAAGGAGCCGGCACCACGCCGCTTATGAGATAACAAAAAGTTAATGTGTGTTTCTCTCATAACTTTTTGTCATTATTAAAGAGAGGCCTGATTCTGAGATATGCATGTTGGATGGCTAGGGTGTAGGTCTGGGAAGAACTTCAGGCCAAAATCTTGCAAGCGAGCCGCTGGGTGAGGTGCAACGAGATGGAGCACTTGCTGAGTCATTTCCTGTAGGGCTGGAGCCACAGGTTGAAGCGTATGCGTCCTTTGAGACCCCCTTTGATATATAAGAGACCCTATGCAGCTTACTTAAATGTTGTCGACTCAGTCACCTATTGCATCACTTCCTTTACGGTACGGCCACACCAACCGCGTTACTCGCGTTAGGGGCGTCCAAACTCGGCATTTTTGCATGGGGAACCATTGGTATAGGCGCGTAGACGCGTCACATGCGTTGAAGCGTCGCGTTAGGGGCGTTGGCGCGTCAGACGCACGTAATTACGCACGTAAACGCAGTAACGCGCCCAACGCACCAACGCCCGGAGTTCAGAAATGTGAACTTTCAACGCTCCAACGCGTGGCGCTTAGCTGCGATAGCCAATCAGCGTGGAGCTTGACCCGACGTCACTGGCAGAGAGTAGTGAGCTTGGACAGAAGCATACGGCCGACATCTTTCTTTATTCTGGGTGGAAATAGTAACATAGTTACGCTATTAAATGCGTTTATGGAAACATTTTTAGCGAGAAATGTGCATTTTACTTTCATAATGTTCGCTCGGTGAATGTGAAGGATGTTTGGTTTGATAGTTATGACGAAGAGGGAACGCTCCGTTCACTTGCATGGACAGAGTCTCTGGTTGCTAAGCAACCTCAACGTCTTGGCGGACTATGGCTGTTTCCCAATGTCAAGGAAGCATGCTCAACGGCCGCCCTTTTAAGGACGCTACGTCATCGAACGCCGACAAGCACTGTTCTAATGTTGAGGACACTCGAAATACGCCCCCTTTTCGGGTCCTTCGTTTTTGCGAATTCAGAGATTTTTCAAGGATGCATCGCTGCATCCTAGACGAGCCAAAACTACCCACAATCCTCTGCGTTCACTGGGCGGGTACTTGAAAATGGCAGAGAAGTACACGTTCAAACGAAGTGAAGTTATATTAGTTTTCAGAAATATTTTGTGCCGTATTGCTTTTTATAGATTCATCATGTTAATACAAATAATCAAGCCTAAAGGCCTGTCCCACTTTTCAAACGTTTTTGCAACTTAATGATACGTTGCTATATTTTGCATGGACGTAGCTGATGTTAAACACCACTGTCACCAATGTCAATTTACTCGCTCACAAGATTACATTATTTATGTATACCTATTTATGTTTTACGTTTTTTTTAGGGTCAGCCCAGCAAACGGAGGCTTTTGTGCGCCTTAGGGTGGCGCACAAACATTTGTTTGCCGGTGGAAGGGATAGTGCCACTATCCAATGTTGTAAAATTAATGCACAACCGATCATTTGCAATGTTTGTAATTTTTAATGAACGTATATAATTGTATTTTATATGATATACTTATGTGTTCAAAGCACTGGTAGATTGTAGGCATATATGAATGAATGAATCAGATCATATATCCAAATAAATACACGTTTATTATCTCTTTCTTTGTCTTTTTCCCCCTGCATAATAGTAATCAACCGTACTGTAAATGTGATGCATGAATTAAGTTCTCAGGCAATTTCACTTAGTTTTATAAAAATTTAATGGATTTTCCTTTTAATAAAGACAATTCGATCAACCACAACAAAGCTTTTGTGACTTCCCCAAAACAGACAAAAGTCAAATAAATATCGATCAGCTTGATTGCTGCCATGTTTTATTCATAAGCGCACATGTGTTTACAAGCGGACACGCAGTATTAAAAAGCGGAAGTGGAAGCGCTTCCACACTACCAAGTCGTTCCCAAAGTCAGACGTTACAAACGCTAGGAAGCACTCGAGCTAGCACTCTAGTCTCATCTCCATAGGACGCGACTAGCAAGGACGCGTCCTAGCAAGGCTGCAGCCTTCACTTTGGGAAACAGCCTCTATCTCTGCTGATCAACACTACGAATGTTGGAAACACACCAGACACACCATGTGAAGTTATTTAACCCGATTATTGTTATTTATATCAGAGATTATTTAATCTAACCCGTTTGGGTTTCCTACCTCGGACTCCAGCGCAGCCACGGCCGACAACTATCTTTATTCTGGGTGGAAATAGTAACATAGTTACGCCATTAAATGTGTTTATGGAAACATTTTTAGCGAGAAATGTGCATTTTACTTTCATAATGTTTGCTCGGTGAATGTGAAGGATGTTTGGTTTGATAGTTATGACGAAGAGGGAACGCTCCGTTCACTTGCATGGACAGAGTCTCTGGATGCTAAGCAACCTCAACGTCTTGGCGGACAATTTCTCTCCTGATCAACACTACGAATGCTGGAAACACACCAGACACACCATGTGAAGTTATTTAACCCGATTGTTGTTATTTATATCAGAGATTATTTAATCAAACCCGATCTAAGCTCTATCACCCAAACACGGCGGCGTTTGGGTTTCCTACCTCGGACTCCAGCGCAGCCACGGCCGACAACTATCTTTATTCTGGGTGGAAATAGTATCATAGTTACGCCATTAAATGCGTTTATGGAAACATTTTTAGCGAGAAATGTGCATTTTACTTTCATAATGTTCGCTCGGTGAATGTGAAGGATGTTTGGTTTGATAGTTATGACGAAGAGGGAACGCTCCGTTCACTTGCATGGACATGGACTCATCTAGCTGCGTTGGCGCGTTGACGCGTTGGAAGCGTTGAACCACCACACAATGATCAAGCGTCAGGTTAGGCGCGTTACTCGCGTTATCCAACGCGAGTAACGCGGTTGGTGTGGCCGCACCATTAGGGCTTCGGCCTCCTAATTGATCATTGTAGTAGGCTATGATTGAATGCCCTCTTTCATATATACGATACCTCCACCACTGGGACGTGGCAACAATTCTCCAAATCCATATGGGGAGGGGGGGATGCTTGTGGACAGTAGGGGTTTACCCTAGACATAAATAGGAAGCAAAATCAGGAAAAGGAATGACCTCTCACAAATATTTATTTAATAAATAGTTTCAAATAACTCTCCCTCGTTATATCAATGAGCTTGGTGTTTTGCTTTCAAAAATAGGTTATAGAAGAAGTCTAAACTGCAGAAAATAAACACATCCAAGCTGCCTTTTAAGGATACCTTGGAATATCTGTCTATTTTTCAACCATCGGACCCTAGCTTACGACAAAAACACCACAATTGACGGCAGCTCCTTTGCCGTCTGGTTTTTAGAGCCATGTAAGGATTAGAGGGGGCGGTCGATAGCAACCACCATAGCAACCATGACGGTCAAGTGACTGGATGCAGCCCCGTTGAAAAAAATAGAATACCACCCTACACACTCAGTAGATTCATGATATGTAAATTATTATGACCATGAAGTCTTTATTTGCATGGGTTTACATTTCGTTCTGTGTAGCATGGAAAAATCGGAGAAACACTCTCATTCAGAATGCATTGGTTTACATTTCGTTCTTTGGAGCACGGTTAATTTTATTTATTTATTTATTTTCAGTTTTTGAGGAGTTGCTTCAAAGATGCTCATTTTTCTGCAATATTCCAAAATCCAATGGAAAAACCCGTTGGCTTTTTGTCAAGGGAACCGAGGGCTCACTTCCGGGTTTGCCAACATACGTCATCCCTCTCCACCACTCTATACTGTAAAAAAACATGTTCAAGTTGAATGATAATGCATGAATTTATTCTTTATTCTGCCATAGTAACACGGTAAATAAATGGCAAAAATAGGCTGAGAACGAATTTGTATTTACGATACGTTCAATGAAACGTAATCACGGAAAAAATACGTAATTGAGAATGCCGAATAGTTCTCTGGGAACGTAATTTTGATGAGAAAGGGTTGCTCTGTCAGGGCGTGTTCACACAGGCAGTTTTTTTATATTAAAAAACACCTGACCCGGGCGGTTTTTTACCAACTAAAAAACGGACAGGGTGGTTTTGTCAAGTTCATTCGAGAGCAGAATGTTCTAGAGCCAACGTTGAGAATCGGTTACCGTATCAAAGTGGTTTGACTACGCTACAGTGTCAGTTACAATGTCGAGGATGAGAAAATTAGCCCTTGTTTTGGCGTTAGATGACAACGACGAGGATAACGATGAACCTTCCCGTTTGTGGGTGCATGACATAAACCGGGGACGGCAGCAGTACGGGGCGTTTCATAGTTTGATTCAGGAGCTACGGTTTGATAATGCACGGTTCAGTGCGTATTTCAGACTCGACAAGAGTCAATTTGAAACCTTGTTGCGCATCGTTGCGCCTTCAATAATAAGGCAAGACACCCACATGAGGCAAGCCATCAGTCCAGAGGAACGACTCAGCATTTGTTTAAGGTAAATCCGCAAATATATTTATAAAAAGGACTATGAAATCAGACGCATGTCTCGTAGCTTATTATACTACTACTACTTAAAGCGCTTTGAGTGTGTGAAAAGCGCTATATAAATTGAATCTGTCATTATTATTACTAGTAACAAGCAGGTAGTAGGTTACCTAGCAACAGGTCTAATGTAAGCTATGTTGTCTTGCCTCCCATACTCTTTGGTGTTGCAGAGCTTGTTCTCACTTTTTCAGCATACGTAGGCAAGGCAAGGCAACTTTATTTATCTAGCACTTTTCATACACAAGGCAGACTCAAGTGCTTCACATATAAACATTGTCATACAATAAAATAAAATAATAGATAAACATATGGAAAGAAATGGGTAAAATAGAAAGTTAAAAAGGAATTTTAGTATTAAAATAGAATATAAAGGCAAATTTAATAAAGCTTTTTAGAAAGTGCAATGTATTTGGGATTTAGCAGAAAGCTAAAGCAAACATAAAAGTCTTCAGTCTTGTTTTAAAGGTGCTCAGAGTAGGCCTATTTTATATGTATAGCGTCCCTCGCTGGACAGGATGTAGACTTCTAGCATTACCTACCTGACTGTCAGGCCTGCAAATGAAATAGAAACTGCTATCTAACTGCTAACGGCTACAATCAAGATCAACAGGTGTATGCGTGCTTGCTCAATTGTTTCAGACTAAACTAAATATCACTCTTTGGGCAGGTATCTGGCAACTGGCGATTCATTCCGGTCCATCGCTTTCGCCTTCAGGATGGGTGCCAGCACTGTGGCAGGCATAGTTCATCAGGTCTGCACAGCTATTTGGGATTGCCTCCTGCCAGATTACATGCCTATTCCAGACAAAGCAGCGTGGAGAAAGATAGCCACTGGATTCCAACAGCTGGATTTCCCTAACTGCCTAGGGGCAATGGATGGGAAACACATAGTAATTGAGGCTCCTCCCTCCAGTGGCACTCTTTATTACAATTACAAAGGCACTTTTTCCATCGTCATTCTGGCTGTAGTCGACGCCAGGTACTGTTTCAGGCTTGTTGACATCAGGGCCTATGGAAAAAGAATTATTTATTCACCTAGCAGTGAAAAAAACCCGCTGGCAGCTGTGTTTTTAAAAGCACCCAGGATGTTTTTACAAAAACACCCTGTATCATAGGAATATAATGTAAAACATCCACCCGCACTTGAAAAAAAAACTGCCTGTGTGAACACCCCCTCAGTTGTCAAAAAAAGCGCACGGACGTGGCCTCTATAGCAACGACCTCATACCAACACTGATCAAAAAAACGATTGTTTCTCTCAATCAAAACACAAAACAGGCAACAGACTGTGGTGTAACTGTTTTAAGTAGAGTTTGGGAGACCTGTAGGATGACGTCAGAGGTGGAACGTCAGGGTAGGAGGAGCGGCGGGAGTTGAGAAGGGGAGGCACTTGGTGAAATAAACATTCACGCTTTACAGTTGGACTCCGCGCAAGTTATTTAATAACACGACATGGTGTGAGAAGTCCTGTAGTTAGCGTGAGGGAGAAGCCACGGAAAAGGACCATTTTAAACCTGCGAACTAAAGAAAGAGAAGGTCAGGATGAGCGACGGAGAAGAGGATAGCAGCAGAGGTCGGCAGCCAACGGCAGCAACAACGGGACCATGCGCTACATTTAATATCCAGCCACCAGAATCCTTCGACTTTTCAAAGCCGCAAGAGTGGGATAAATGGATCCGGAGATTCGAAAGATTTCGACTGGCAAGTAACCTAAATGCAAGCTCTGAAGAGAACCAAGTCAATACATTGATATACTACATGGGGGACGAAGCGGGTGACATCTTACGTGGGCTAACTTTAACGGCTATTCAGGAAAGCACTTACAAAGGGGTACGTGATGGCTTTCAAAGTTTCTTTGTGGTCAAGAAAAACGTA